>NC_081558.1:77672069-77769151 GCF_022355385.1 Mustela nigripes | reverse complement strand
AAAAAAAAAAAAAAAAGATAACTGAGGCTGGAGTATGAATCCAGCTCTTTGCTAAGCAGTATAAAATTTTGGTATAATACGTGATCTCCATCTTCAGGAGTTTATAATCTAATTGTTAAGACAAAATTACCATGTGGAAAGTTACATAAAAAGACATTTATGGGTTTTGACCCATAAGGGTAACAGAAAAAGAGGAGTGTAAATTTTAGGATGAAAGTCTGGTGAGACTCTGAACTAGACTTGAAGAGTAATTAAGATTTATGGTGTACCTGGGTGGCTCAGCGGGTTAAGCCTCTGCCTTCGTCTCAGGTCATGATCCCAGTGTCCTGGGATCAAGCCCCGCATCAGGCTCTTTGCTGAGCAGGGAGCCTGCTTCCCCCCTCTCTCTGCCTGCCTCTCTTGCCTACTTGTGATCCCTCTGTCAAATACATAAATAAAATCTTAAAAAAAAGAAAACAAAGAATTGGCTTGAAAGTCTAATTGAGGAGTTCAGACTTGCAATAATGAGCTGCTAAGGAAAGGTTCTTAATACAAATCTTTAAATATTTAAATATACAATTGTGTTTTGAATTAGAAATCTACAGGAAAAAAAGCATGTGTTATGTTTCATTGAATTTTACTTTTTAAAAAACGTCAATTGTGCTCTATGTTTTAAAGAAACTTATGTTTTAGAGATAAACACTGCACTATTTATAGATGAAGTGATATAATTCTAGGATTTGCTCCCCTTCAAAATAAAGGAGCAAACTGGGTGACCTTTAGTTGGTAACTGTTAAAACATGATAAACAGGGCGCCTGGGTGGCTCAGTGGGTTAAGCCGCTGCCTTCGGCTCAGGTCATGATCTCAGGGTCCTGGGATCGAGTCCCACATCGGGCTCTCTGCTCAGCAGGGAGCCTGCTTCCTCCTCTCTCTCTGCCTGCCTCTCTGCCTACTTGTGATCTCTGTCTGTCAAATAAATAAATAAAATCTTTAAAAAAAAAAAAAACATGATAAACAGAGGAAGGCTTCTTATATTATTCTTGCCAACACTTACTTATATGCTTAATATTTTTAATAATAACATCTTTTAATCTATCAAATTATTCAAGAAAAAAAGATCAATATTCACATAGTGATTAACTGTATTCTAGTACATCTACAGAAGTTTTTATAACCACTTTAAAATTACAAATGGGGGCACCTGGGTGGCTCAGTGGGTTAAAGCCTCTGCCTTTGGCTCAGGTCATGATCCCAGGGTCCTGGAATAGAGCCCCGAATCGGAACTCTGCTCCGAGGGGAGCCTGCTTTCTCCTCTCTCTCTGCCTACTTCTCTGCCTACTTGTGATTTCTGTCTGTCAAATAAATAAATAAAATCTTTAAAAAAAATAAAATAAAATTACAAATGATTTGGGACGTCTGGGTGGCTCAGTCAGTTAAGCTGCTGCCTTTGGCTCAGGTCATGATCCGAGGGTCCTAGGATCGAGTCCTTGCTCAGCAAGGAGCCTGCTTCTCTCTCTGCCTCTGCCTGCCACTCTGCCTGCTTGTGCGCGCTCTCTCTCTCTCTCTCTCTCTCTCTGAGAAATAAATAAATAAATAAAATCTTAAAAAAAAAAATACAAATGACTTAATGAAATAGACTACAGCTTCTACTAATCAAAGCTTTACGAACTAAAAGTTAACTCAAAAAAATCTGCTTGGTTCAGGAAGCCTTCATAGCTGTTGTTAATGTTAACTCAAAACAGTTTACTATATTTATGTTTTCCACTTTTTAAAAATTCTTAAAATTCTGCTTAAGAAGCTGCAAATCAAACACAAACAAAATACATTATTAAAAGGAGAAGTTAATGTCAATCTTATACCACTTTGCTTTGTGGTTTCATGTATTAAAATGTAAACTTTCATGCAGTGACGATGTTAATACTACATGCTGGCAAGCATCCTAACACAAATTAATACCAGCAACACATGGTATTACCCATCCCCCTCCCAAAAGAATGATATCAGGGACTAATTCCATTTTTTTTCTTCCTGTTACCCACAAGCAGGTGGCAACATAACACCAGTTTCAACAAAGCAGGCAAAGTTACCCCTCTGCAGAAATAGATGACCACTGAAACAAATCCCTGAATTCTTTCAAAGGAATAATTTGCTTTCACCCTGGTTTAAAAGCACTTCATGTATAAGTCAACTTCATTATTCTGAGTGTACATTTTTTGAATTTCACCACCAACAACAAAAAAACATTTACTAAGCCCAGCACTGGCTACATACGTTATTTCACTTAATTCTCAACGCAACCTTATTTAATAGATGAGAAAACAGGCTATAAAAGTTTAGGTCCCTTTTGCAATATGTGTTGGAGAAAGGATCTGAAAACTACATCAATCTGACATCAACGTCCAGGCTCATAACCACTTCACTATACTGCCTCCCATAAAATTAGTCTATTATCAATGATGTATATTATGGACATAAAGATGCTCATATAACCTGACAAATTTAAAGCAAGCATCAAATTTTAAAGTGGACGTATGGAGTAATTATCTTTTTAATACACTTGTAATTCAACAAGAGGATATAATCTGTAAATAAAAGATCAAGTGATTTTTTGCTTTACTGTATTTCCCATATTAGGTTTATAGTGAAAAATCTTTAGTAAATAAGTCAGTTTTATTATCAAATTAATTTTTCTGATACTGAATGAGACCCTCTAAGTTTCATGAATTTTTTATGTAAATGAGTTTCCTACTGAGCTTGAAAGAAAAAAATGGTCATTTATCTACAAAGTTAAGTAAGAGTAAATTCAAACATTGCTATCGTGTCAAATGCCAACCAATTCAATATTGGAGCAAAATGTTTCCCATTACAGAATCAGAGGTGCTCAGAAACACTTATCTGGCCTCGGCACTTCCAAAGAGTGAATAAGAACCATCTGGCTAACTTAATTATCAGAAGTTGTTTGATTCTACTAGAACAGGAGTAAGGGCCACCCATTTTTAAAAATCATTAACTTGCATTTATGCATTCCCCCCCTCTGGAATGGAAAACATGGACCATTAATTTATAATCTGGCATTTTATCTCTCCTGGCTCTGGTCTGTTCATACTGTATTATTGGAGTAACATAAAAATTTCAGATAATTCAACAATAAGAGCCTAGCAAGTTATTTTGCAAAGCTCCTGACACCCAAATACAAATGGTTAAAATGTTTTCCTGCTGTCACTAACATGCTTTTTACAAGGAGGACTTGTTAATACAGCAGAACTGCTACTCGACTCCCGCAAACCTCGCCCAAGAGAAAAGAAGAATTAGAAATAAAAATGCCAATAAGAAAGTTTCCTCGGGTGTTCTGAAAAAAGGGAGGATCCATCGAAAGTCCCTGTTAAATGTTTCTCCTGGAAACCAAGTCAGTTGGCTGAGCTGGGCTTTTTTGTGTAGGAAATGACCCTGCTCTGAACTCAATGCTGAGCAAGTGAAATGCTGGTGAATTATCGATCGGCCGTGGGAATCGGATCTCTCCAGGTCTTCCCCTCCTTTACTACTTCCCAGCAGGAACAGAGCGCCGAAATCCTTTAAAGCCGGGACTAAGCACTTTAGTCACCTCTCCAGCACTCTCCATTCGGCCCCCAACCCCGTTTCACCTGCGATGCTGACGCAGGTGAACGCTTCTTTTAATAATCCCACGCTGACAGATGGACGGTCTACAGTATATTAACTGCGGTGAAACAGCCTTTCCGAATGTGCTTTCAATCGTATCAGAGTATGAACTGAAGTGTAAACTGCCTTAGACTAATTCCCCCACCAAATCCAGTCTTCTTTGAGACCTTAGAGCATCAGAAACGGTTTGATTTGCATTTACAATACATATACACACACACACACACCCCTTCCTCCGGGATTTTCTTAAGCCACGTTTAGATAAAAGTGCTGACCCACAGAAACACACAAGCATTACTGCCAATACCCCTCAACTCAGACTGCCCCGGAAGACTCTGAGAAAGACGTGAAAAGATGAAGCGAGAGCTTCATGTCGGGTTGGTGGTTTGTCCCCGTAAGTTGCAAGTGCACATTATACTCTTGCAGCCCGAGCCTCCGTAGAGGTAAAGAAAGAAGAAAGGGGGCGGGGAGCGGGGGATTCTGTCGGCAGGATCCCCGACGGGGCGCCCGTTCGGGACGCCGGATTTCCCTCTCTTTTCCCTTCCCCACCACCCCCGGACGGCCCTGCGGAATAACACCCCCGCCGCGGGCCGGGAACAATGCCGCGCCCGGGACCCCTGCCCCCGCCCCCCGTCGTCCGCCACTCACCACCCAGGTCAGTGCCCCGTTGCCGCCGGCTCCCGCGCCGCCGCCCGCCTTGGCCATGGCGGGTGCCTCCGCTCACAGGCCCCGAGGCCGCGGCCGCCGCTCCCGCCTCCCTGCCGGCCGCCGAGCCCCTCTGCTCCGCACCGACCGCTCCGCTCGCCGTGCTCCTAGCGGCGTCGCCCCCCGCGCCCCATCGCTGAGACCCGGGACGGACGGACGGCCGAGCCCGCCGAGGAGGCCGCGCCGCTCGGCGCCCTCAAACTCGAGGCGCGGCGGCCGAGTCGCCCGGGCCTAGGCCCGTCGCTGAGGAAGAGGTGGAGAAGGAAGCAGGAGGCCGGCAGCGGTGAGGCGCGGTGCTTCCTTCTCGCTCGCCCGCCGGCGCCGCGGCAAGCCGGGCCGGGGCCCGGAGGTGCGCGCGGCGAGCGCAGCCGGAAAGCTCGGGGCGTCCAGACGTGGCGGGGACGCAAAGGCGCCTTGTCCTTCCTCACACTCCGCGAAGGCCGGCCGCCGGGGTTGCCGGAGTCGCAGCTAACGCCGGGCCGCTGCCTCAAAGGCTGCCTTCGTGGGCAGCGCTATACCCCCGACTTCCTCGCATACACACACCAAGAGGGACAATAAACAGAGCCACCGCCGCCGCGGTCGCCTCCCTCTTGTCCGGCATAACACCGCACACACACATTCGCACACCAGGGCGGGCGGGCGGGAGGGAGGGAGGGCGCGGCGGCCGCCCCGCTGTCAGTCAGCGCTTCGGCGCCCAATCGGGGCCTTGTCACCGCAACCCCTCGGCCAATCCCAAAATTCCAAGCCCCCGGAGGGGCGGGACCCGAGGGGGAAACGTCATTGCGGGTAGCAACCGAAAGGAAGACTTGGGGTTTTTTGTTTGTGTGTGTGTCTGTGGGTTTTCCATTCGAGGGGAGAGCAGGGGCTGCTGTCAAGGGTCGTTTGAGGGCGGCAAAAGGAAGGGGTCGAATTGGCCCCGGGTCGATTGTAATCCTCCGAGCGTGCTGTTTACTCTAAGACCTGCGGGCTAAGCCGAGGCATTTCTTTGCCTGAGGCGGCTGGGGGGGGGGGGGGGAAGAGGGAGAGAAGGGGGGTTGGCAGGAAGAAGCCGAGGGCAGTCCCAAAGGGAAAGTATTTTTAAAGAGCGGTTGTAAACCGCAGGCAAGACGTTGTAGATCACTGGTGCAAGGAGGGCCGCGTGACCCCGGCCTCCCCAAGGCCCCAAGTGGACGCTGCTGTCGAAAGAATCTTTCCCCTCCTCCATCTCTTCCCTCCCTCTCCTGTCCTCCCCTCACTCAAATGGGGTACGGTCAGTTTCAAGGAAACTGCATTTAAAGAACTTGAATGGTAAGGGATGTGCTGAGAACGTTCCAGGGAAAGAATGCAGGGTGGGTTGAGGGTTCTGTTTCTACTCTTTGTTGACCTTTCTCTTCTCTGAACAATGCGGATTTGCCACTGTCACTTTTCATTCTCATCTGTCCAGCTACCTCTAGAAGGGCATGTTTAATTTTTTAAACTGCTTTCAGTGGAATTTTCAAATGCCCACTAAGGAATAATTTCATTCACATTAAAGCTTTCGAAGAAAGAAAATTACCCATATAGCCGCACCAAAGTCTTTGGCAGATGGAAGAAGGCTTTACCTCACCCTGCTTTTCAGCGTAATTCCATTCAACAAGTATTGATTGGACGCACACTCTGCCACTCTGTGCCAGGCTCCGCGATGGGTTCAAAATAAGAACAGCCCCCCCCACCCCCATTTCAAGTCATTTATAATCTGGCTTGTGAGACGGACTAAAAGGGAGTTAACTATCACTAAAGTGAGTACTTGAGGGCATGAATTGCCCCCAAATGGCTGTGACAGTGAGCTTTTTAAAAAGATAAAAGCCGTATTGCTGCTTTGTGGACAAGGTGTTTTTGTGAACTTCTCTTCCAACTGTGCATTTCCTCTCAAGGGAAAACAAAAATGTCTTAGGTCACATATTTTAACTGCCTGCTGAGTCCAGAGAGGTGGAGAGCTCTGAAACATGGAAATAATTTAAACAGTTTTTCTTAATTAGCTCTCTAGTGGCCATGTAATTCTGGCATATTTGGGACTTTGGTTAGAACAGTGAAGCCTTTCTTTACCTTGAACTTGAGGTGCAAGCTTGTAAATCAGGCAGACCAGGGCTAATCTGGGCTCTGAACCTGACCAACTAAGTATTTGTGCCTTGTTATTTGACTTCCCTGAGCACATTTATGCCTTGTTAAAATGAGGATTTTTTTGCTCTTGTGCTTACTGCGACTTTACACTTCGAAGTACATATATTTTATAAATTTGAAAGGGGTAAATAATTTTAAAGGTTGTGAGGTTTTTATAAAGATATACGCATTAAGTAGAAGCCAAACTATGAGATGTATAACCATCTCCTTTTTTAAACTTCAGTTTTCAAAACTCTGCAACCTCAGATTTTGAATAAAATATATTCAAAACTTGGGTTAATTAATGGAACTTCATGTTTATATTTTCACTTGCCTCATACATAAAGCACTGAGCATTTTGCCTCCTGAGTGTGAAGACACTGTAGTGAATGTAACTTATTTTATTCTTATGAAAATGCCAACTTATCTAAAAGAATCACAAATAAAGTAGTTGAATATACATGCAAAAATTAGAGCAAAAATTCATGAGGAATGGGGGAAACTATTTAGATTAAAAGTATCTCAGCTCCCGAAGAACTGTTTTGTTTTTTTAACTGTGTGCAACAGACTTAATGTATCTTTAAAATAAAACTGGTTATGCCCAACTTGAGTACATCTTTCCTTTCTGGGGCTTTGTCAAATACTTTTCATTTATGTACAGAGTAATTATAGCAATAATTGCCACATTAAAAAGCTTCTATATCAGGTTTGTCTTGTTTGGAATACTACTTTATTCATATGTGCATGTTACATTTAAAGACTTAATTTCCAAACCATAGCAAACACCAGCCAAAATAAAAAATTGTAGAAATCAAAATCAATTCTACAAACTAAAAATAAAGGCCTTAAACCAAGTTTTCTGAATAGCTTCCATGGAAACTTATCCTAACTACTTATGAATTTTTATTTTTAGATTTTATGTTTCCCTATTATAGCAATCAAAAAATATGTATTTATTAAATGTCTACTGTGTGTTAGGTACTCGGGACCTAGGCATACAAAAATGCAATGAAGATGTGGTCTCTGCCTTGAGTTCACACCTTGTGTTATATAGTTTTGAGCTAATCTTTTAAATCAAAAGCAATTTTATATTTATTCATTTGCTATTTAATAGACAGTTTACCTGATGAGTCACACCTATAATTGCACATTAGACACAGCATGTAATTTAATCAATAAATAAACTTACTATATAAGATAAAAATAAATAAAGATTGTAATTCCAAACTGTACTTCTAGATACTTGGCAAAGTTTCAAGAGAGTTTGCATTTAAGTCATGTATTGTTCCAACACTGAGATACAGTAGAGGGGGTTGGGGGATGAATCTATAATCTAAGCATTTAAATAAGTTAATGTTTGAATTCAAGATTCAATGTCATCAAGTTGACCTCTCTGTCTCATTGTATTAGGTTTTTTTTTCTTTTTAAAGCTTTTGTTTGAGAGAGAGCACAAGATAAAGATAGGGAGCATCGGGGTGGGGCACAGAGGGAGAGGCAGATTCTCCCACGGAACAGGGAGCCTGATAATGTGGGGCTTAATCCCTGGGACCCTGGGATCATGACCTGAGCCACAGGCAGATTCTTAACCAACTGAGCCACCGAGGCACCCCACACTGTATTGGTTTTTTTGTTTGTTTTGCTTTAAAGATTTTATTCATTTATTTGAGGGAGTGAGAGAGAGAGAAAGCAGGAACTGGGAGAGAGGCAGAGGGAGAGGAAGAAGTAGACCTGTCACGGAGCAGGGAGCCTAATGCAGGGCTCAATCCCAGGGCTGAGCCCAAGGCAGACACTTAACTGACTGAGTCAACCAGACACCCCACTGTATTGGTTTTTATGGATCCTTTATATATACGAAGTAGCTAGACAAAGAACAAGAAAAATTCATGTCTGGCCTACCATAAAACAAATAAATGGTTGTCCAAGTACTATTGTCTAGGTAAATGTTGTAAATGTAATTTAATGTCTTATATTTCCTTAGAAGTGAACTTAAGGCAAAGAAGAAAGCTACCACCAATGTAGCTTTTGGCATATCTATAGTAAATATAATAGATTATTAACTGATTTTCAAAAGCATTTGTTCCAAATATTTTATATTTTTACTTTAAAAAGGTACTTAAGGGGAGCCTGGGTGGCAATCAGCTGAACATTGGACTCCTTGTTCCCACTCAGGTCATGATCTCAGGGTTGTGAGATTGAGTCCTGTGCTGGGCTCTCCACTAAGCTGGGATTCTGCTTGAGATTCTCTCTCTCCTTCTGTCCCTCCTACTTGTTCTCTCTCTCTCTCCCTAAATTAAATCTTAAAAAAAAAAAAAAAAAAAAAGTAAAAGATACTTAAGGACCAAAGGTAATACATGTTTATGGATGGCTGAAGATATCAATGATTCCTGGGTTTTTTGGTTGTTGGTTAGTTTTTTCAAAGATTTTATTTATTTATGTAAGAGAGACAGAGCATGAGAGGAGAGAGGTCAGCGGGAGAAGCAGACTCCCTGCTGAGCAGGGAGCCCAATGTGGGATGAGGGACTTGATCCCGGGACTCCAGGATCATGAACCCAGCAGAACGCAGTTGCTCAGCAAACTGAGCCACCCAGGTGCCCTACATTCCTGGGTTTTATCACCACTGGCAAGCCAGATAAAGACTAAGGTCTCCAATTTCTACCTGGAAGTATGGGACGTTTGTTTTGTTTGACTTTTTTTTTGTTTGGAGGAATTTGTGTTGATTGGTTTTGGCCAAGTAAGTTATGCTGATCCTCTGGTGAGGTCTCTAATTATTTATACAAACAGAGGGACATTTTTAGTTATTTTACATGATATAGGTCAGCAATAATTCAGGGCTCTTAACTACTCTACTGAATTATATAATATGGAGTATATAATTAGCACGTGCCTTAGTTAAAATGACTGTTCTCAGCCTTTTAAAGGGATTTGAAAAGATTAGGACTTTCAAAGAAGCATTTTCTTCTAAGAAAACCCTGCTTTAGAGGACATTACATGCTATCACTCACACATTCTTCACCAACAGAATATTATATGATCCTAGCACGTGTATCACTAAGTTGCATTTAAAGTCTGGCTGCCCAGAGGCATCTGATTCAGTTACTCAGTAGGTTTTTAAGACTCAGATCTAAAGAAAGAAGATAAAAGTGGCTTTCCTAGCTCAACTTTTTCCATTTCAGAAGAGCTGGGAACTCTAGAGCTGCCAAGCTGTTTTCATTCTGTAGTGTATTTAAAAACTTAATGGTCGTGGGTGAGGGGAATCCAGGAAGTATAAGGAATATCTACACCAGAAGAATCTAAGATTTAAAGCCTACAAGTTAGAGGGATTTCTGAAACAGAATAAAAGAGGTACCTACAAGTTATCTAAGGTGATTACTAACTTTCAGAACTTTGAAAAGATCTTAGTGTGCTAATTAACAGCAAATATTCAACTTTTTTCCCAAAAATACTTTCCAAAATACTTTTTTATTTCCAAATATTTTGTATTTCCAAAATACTTAAGCACAGATTAGCCTAGATATCTTACATCACTGATAATCTTTGTCTCTTCATTTTCTTCTTTGCTGTGAGAGTGCTATCTGAATGTGGGAAGATCTAGACGGCGGCCCAAGAATGCTGACTCTTCAAAAACCAGATTTCTAGTTAAAATAGTCTTAGAGAAAATTAAAAGGGCAAGACCAGGCTGTTCAGTAAAAGGTCTACTACACAGTGCTGGCCAAGCCTATAAAATACCTAGCATGTAGTAGATGTCAATAATTACTCAATCAGTTTGGGACATATTAAGAAGTTTCCCGAAGCAAAAATGCCCATCAAGGATGGTCCTAAAACTTGTTCAGGTTCTCTAAGTTTTTGCTTTTTCAAGTGTTCTTACTTGAATAATGGAGAGGGTGAAGCACCTTAAAGTTTATTGTAACATTATCAAAAATTGGTTGAAGCATTGTTCCTTTTGGAGAAGGAAAACCAGGATGGTGCGAGGAGCGAAAGAAGAGGTTATGGCACCAGAAGAAAGGATTGGGGGTGGTGGAAGACAGAGCAGTAACAAAAGCATCCAATTGTGTGAAACTGAGTGGAGAAATATTTTGGCTATGGAAGTCGATCAGCTGTAGCCTTGCCAATGCTTACACGTCGTTTCATCAAAGAAGGAAACCCCATTCATTGAGAACCCTGCTATCTTTGGTACAGGGCAGGCACTTTCACACATACTAGCTTAATTAACTTTCAACAACCTCAATGGAGGTATTACCATTCTTATTTCATAGTCAAGGAAATTAAATGTCATAAAAAGTCACAGAATGGAGTCAATGCTGGAACTGAAATTCAAACCCAAGTCTCTTACTCCGAACCACACCTTTTTGTAACACTGCCAAGTTGGCTAACACACTTGGCAGTATCCCATATCTGGCAATGTGTTAAGAACTTGGCAATGCTGGTGAATAATTCCGGCCCTCAGTAACACCCTTTGGTTGTTAAATTTTATTGTTGGACTATGGTGGCAAGTATCTGCAATTTGCAAGACCAACTAGAAATTTCTTTTTGAAAGCAGCCTGGATCTCCTTTGTCTTACCTTGTTATAAAATAAGTTGGTTTTTGGAGTCCAAAGGATCCATTATCAAAGAAAAGCTGAGGCCAAAGATGCTATGGGTCCTCTATCTGTAGGATTTTAAACCTTATAATCTAAACCCAGTGTTATGATTATCATAACATTCAAAGTAGCTAACTTTCCAATATAGGAGGAAAAACAGAAAAGTACCATGGAACTGGACTCTTGGATTGATATTTTGGATGACTTCAGATTTACTGAAAGCAGCATAAAAATTCTCGAAGTGTTCAGTCACACAGGGAAGACCTGTTTGTGGACACTTCATCTGTAGTAAGGATTATTTGCTTTATTGTAATCTATTGTAATCTATCTTTATGTGCTACATTTTGAACCTCCCATTTTAATATTTTGCAAATAAAGTTTGTTAGTACCTCGGTTCCCTGAGGTAGAAAAAGGTATTTTGGAAAGTCCCAGAAACCAGGCACACTATTATACAATACTCATGCATATGGGAGTCAGAAAACACGTTAACATTTTTAAGTCTGAGCAACTTTGTGGTGAACAAGTCATACTTGGCCTTGAAACTATCTTCAGGAATCTCTATTAGCATCCTTAAAATATATGTTTTAACAAAAAGACTTTGAGAAATACTGCCACTTTTCATATTATTTCTGTTACCACAACATGTTCATTTTGCAAATTTAAAAGGTAGAAATAAATATAAAGCAAAGAAACAAAATGACCCATAATTCCACCACCCAGATAATTACGATTAACAATTCGGTGAATAGCTTTCCACCAAGGCAAATAACATACACTCAAAAATGTATACTTTTTTTTTTTTAAGGGAACCATAGGCTCTAGAAAGTTACTTAAAATTTAAAAATGAGTTCTAACCCACCCGAATAGCTAAAATTACAATACCAACTGCTGGTGAGGATCTGGAGCAACAGAAACACTCATATACTACTGGTAGTTTGTAGTTTAGTAAAAAACCACGTTACAACACTGCTCAGTAGCAGCTGCTAAAGCTGAAAGCTCACATAGAATCATCAACCAAAAAGTCCACTCCTAGGTATGTGCAGATAGAAATGCATACTTATACACACCAAAGACATGTATAAGAATATACAGAGCAGCACTGTTCGTAGTTGCCTCAAACTAGAAAATCCAAATGTCCTTCAATGTCAGAATGGCTATATTGTATATGCATACAATAGACTACTGTTGAGTGATGAAAATGAGTGATCTGCTATACCTAACAGGTAAGAATTTCTCCAATATAATGTAAAGTTAAAGAAGCCAAATAGAAAAGACTATGTACAGTGTAATTCCCTTTCTATAAAGTTTAGAAACAAGCAAAACAAAACTAATCTATGATGTTAGAAGTCAGGATGTGGTTACCGGTGAGAGGATTCTGGGTGCTAGTAATTTCTAGTCTTTGAACTAGGTGGTGAATACAGGATTCTTTTCTTTTTGAAAATTCATCCAGCTCTACACTTTTCTATATGGAGATTATGCTTTGATTTGAAAGTTTATTTAAAAAAAAAAAACACTGCATCGTGAACACTTGACAAGAAAGGATATGTATGTGGAAAGACTGAATCAATGCCTCTGAGGTCATCAGTGATTAGATTTGTACTTTGACTGTGAAGTGATAGGGATAACCTTATTTATTTCATGGGTGATTTCCCTTTTCTATGTGCGCAAAATGACATAAGATTGAAGAGTTCTTTCAATAAGCACAAATGAAACATAATTTTTTAAAGATATCATTAGTTGTAATGTTAATTTTTTAAAGAATGTATTTATTTATTATTTGTGAAAGAGAGAGAACTCGAGAGAGCACAAGTGGTGGAGAGGGAGAAAGCCTGATGCAGGGAACCTGACGTGTGGCTCTATCCCAGGACCTTAGGATCACAACCGGAGCCGGAGGCAGCCACTTAACCAACTGAGCCACACAGTTGTCCAGAAACTTGAATAATTTTTAAAAAATAAACACTGTGACATCTGAAGTTCTGCAAAATCATTAATGAAATTCCTTAATTATTTTATTTACCTGCATATCTTCACTTTCTGAATTCCCTCAATTTTATTTATTTTTTAAAATTTTTTTTAAAAAGATTTTATTTGATTATTTGACAGAGATCACAAGTAGGCAGAGAGGCAGGCAGAGAGAGAGAGGAAAGCAGGGTCCCCGCTGAGCAGAGAGCCCGATGCAGGGCTCGATCTCAGGACCCTGAGATCATGACCTGAGCGAAGGCAGAGGCTTAACCCACTGAGCCACACAGGAGCCCCTGAATTCCCTCAATTTTAAAGAAAAAAAACCCAGACTTTTTCTAATAACAAATAATAACTGTAATTATTCTTCTTGGCACTTACTGTATGTTGACACTTGGCCAACATATCACTTGCATTATCTACTTGCATTAGTCCTCATGAGACCTGTATGAGTTCAGAATTTATTTTTAAAAGTTAACAAAATTTGGGGTGCCTGGGTGGCTCAGTCATTAGGCATCTGCCTTTGGCTTGGGTCACGATGCTGGGGTCCTGGGATCAAGTCCCACGTTGAGTTCCTTGCTCAGCAGGGACTCTGCTTCTCCCTCTGCCTGCAGCTTGTCCTGCTTGTGTACTCGTGCTCTCTCACTCTCTGACAAATACATAACAAAAATCTTCTTAAAATGTAAAAAAATAAAAGTTACCAAAACTATAACTGTATACCTTCTGGTTGTAGAAATCCATTAAAATTGTATCAATTAAGAAATACAAACAGTCCTTAACATGTCTTTCCCCCATAAATACCACTGATTAACAAGCTGGCATGCCCTTCCAGATGTTTTATATGTATGTGGAAACCCACACAGTCACACAGAAGGGAGCATTATATTGTAAATACAACTCTGCGAGTTGCTTTACTTACCTTAACTATACCTCCTAAAAATCTTTCTAAGTCTGCCCTTAGATCATCTCATTCTTTTAATGACTGTCCTGATTATTTAACCATTTCATTATAAATAGGGTTCAGTAGCCTCATTATAAACAGGTCCTCAGCCAGTACTATTGACTTTTTGAACTGGATAATTCTTTAAAGACCTGTCGTACCCATTTGAGATGTTTACCAGCATTCCTGGTCTCTACCCCCTAGAAGCAAGCAGCATCCCTCCTCTCCCCACCCGACCACAAACCCATGGCCACTGGAACATTCTGTCCCTGGAAGACAAAAGTCCCTCCTTCCTACTACTGTCAAGAAACACAGCAGGGATGGGGCGCCTGGGTGGCTCAGTGGGTTAAAGCCTCTGCCTTTGGCTCAGGTCATGATCCCAGGGTCCTGGGATCGAGCCCCGCATCGGGCTGTCCGCTCTGCGGAGAGCCTGCTTCCTCCTCTCTCTCTTTCTACCGGCCTCTCTGCCTACTTGTGATCTCTGTCTGTCAAATAAATAAATAAAATCTTTTAATAAAAAAAAAAAGAAAAGAAAGAAAGAAACACAGCAGGGAAGGATATTTATGTCGTTATTTTCAACAATGTCAGATGGATTCACCAAACATTGGTATTGCTTATCATAAACCACATTTTACAGATGAGCAAATGGAGGCTAGGAAGGTTGATATGTCCAAGGTTAATATGATATCGTGCTGCTCTAAGTAGTAAAGATATGAACCCAATTCTGTGTCCTCCAGAAATTGTTTTTTTTTTTCCAGAGATTGTGATTTTAATCTCCCTCCCAATCCTACTGTAATGTTACTACTCAGAAGGTTGTTCTAGGGACCACTCCAAAGGAGATAGAACAGATATTAAAAATATCTTACTTGTGATAAACATTCTTCTGCTTCCTTTGACAGAACCAGGTGTTAAAAACTTTTCTGCTTTCAAAGGTGTACATAAGCAGAATAAGTCATTTGTAATAAACACTTAAACTAAGAGACCTTTAGGAATTTTTAAACAGATAGCTAATGTAGTATCACCATACTTAATATATTTAACAATGATGGAGTGCCTTGAGAGCTAACCTAGTTTATATTGGTAGTAGGCCCAAAGTCGGGTTTCTAGATCTTTCTGGGTCAGGCAGCTTTGCCATCATCAGCATCACTGAGTACAGATGTATATCAAGCTCCTATTGCATATGGTAGCACACTGCTAGTCCCTTGCACTCCAGCTTCCCTCCCCAGTGCTGGGTCCACATCTTGTAACACCCAACAACTGATAACAAGGCAAATGAGGCAACAGAGATTAAGTAAAATAAATCAAAAATTAATATAGCTGTTACTATCGAGTATTTACTATGCATCAAATATTTAAATCAGCTGTTATCTCCTTTCATTCCTCAATTGTTTGAGCACCTACTATGTGCCAGATGGGCCCCAGGTGCTATAATATAGGCGTGAACAGGAGGCAGAGAGCATGCCTCTATGAAAGTATGTGAAAGGCATTAACCAGTTGCTTAAATAACTGTGATCCACGGGGAAAACATAATGAGGGAGGAGGGGAGGAGGGAAGACTTTCCCAAGAAAGTAGGTTGGGCCCTAAGACCAGCAATAGCATGTGTCAAACTGTCAGCTAGTGGTATAGTTGTCAGTGTCGTGGTATAGTTGAGAAAGTAAGAGCAGACTACAGGAAGGGTCAGATCAAGCAGGAAATATTAGCACATGTTAGGGATTTTTCTCTTTGGCCCTGAAAAGTCCATGAAAAACATTGAGGGAGTTTTAAGCTGCGGAGTGTCATGATCACATTTGGAGGTTCCTATATTTGCTCTGATGTTATTCATATTATCTCATTCTTACAGAAAAGGGTTTTAGAGACCATGTCTTAGAAATTGTACTAACTTGCCTACTACAGTACATTCTTTCATTCACAGGAAAAGGAGTTAAATGGGTCGGGGTTATTATTGTTTCCCTCTAATGACTCCTCCATAGTTTTGGCCTGGAATTTTTCCCCTTATTGAGGCTTATGGGACCTCTGGTTAAACAATGAATCAAGGTCTTGGAAGTTAACAGAGAACATGTCACTGTTGATTCTCTGCTTCTATTTTGTTCTTAATTTTCATACCTGTAGGATGAGAAGTTCCCTTCTGATAAATAATCTGATGGAGAATAACATGATGAATAAAGAGTGATTGCTAATAGAGTTCTGAGAACAGAAAGAAAAAAACATCCCAATGATTCTAATATTAATTCCAGGCCACCACTATTCATGAGCTGTCATTTTAAAAACCTGTCTCTCTGAACACTTCATCCATAAATTCGCTGCTTTCTTCCATTCTTGGTGGTGAAGAAATCTCCGTAATACCCAAGCTGACCCTTCCCAGAGGGTCATAATGCTTGCTTCACCTGATGACGGAGCTCTCATAATACAGAAGAGTCAAGGCCTGAAGCATTTGGCCATTACATTGGTTATGAATTTCTCTCAGGAATTTAACACACTGCCACATTCTTGCTTTTTAATTAAGCTCTCTCCCACCTTCACTTTTTCACAGTTCTTGTTTGTTCAATCGTCTCCAGTAACTGATCTCAAACGATGTTTTTCACAGCTGTTTTTGAGGCCCTGGCGTCAGTATTACAGGTTTTATTCGTTAAATTGTTTGTTCGGAAGCGTAATTTCTCTGGGTCTCTAGTTTCTTCATCTGTAAAATGTAAGGAATTTGGATTCAATTCCCCCTCGCAGCTAAATATTTCTAGGATTTGACTCTTACCACTATTCAGATGTAAGAGTAGTAATTTGAGAAATTGGACCAATGAGTTACATTCTCCCTTTCACAGCTTTAGGGAACTTTCTTTTCTGTAACTTGATACTAAACATTTCATATTTTGCCTACGCTGTTGGCATCTGAAAGAATGAATGCAGCCAGATTTCTTTCAACAGCACTGAACGAGAGCATCCTTTGTTTGCCAGGAAAGCTCAGAAAAATAAAATATTCTAGTATAACAATTAGGAGAAAGACCTGTGACTAGATCCATTTTGTGCTTGACTTTGGCAGTGTCAAAAATGCGTTTGCTATTTTAAAAGTTATTTTGGTATCTTGCCCTTTATTAAAGTGTCCTCTTCAAAGGTCATCGGGGAAAAAGTCATGATTCTGAGAAACATAGTTTCACCTAATCTCGTCATCCAACTTCTTTTTCCACTGGCGAGAGTTGAGCCTTGAGTCCCAACAAAAGAAATATCTTAGCTTTAGGGCTGTTTGGGCCCTGAAGGAGCTAAACGTTTATTTCACTTGTCCCAAGAAAAAGCCACCTACATTTTCCCTAATCCCTAAAGGCCTCCCCACAGACCCGTTAAGTTTTTGTTCAATTGATTTGTTCTCATTTCTGAAGCTCCCTTGTTCTATTCTTTGACTGGTTTTTTTAATGTTAAATTTTAATCATCAGCTTAAAGACAAGTCACAAAATCGTTTGCTAAAAATTGCAGTAAAGTCAAGAATAAGAGAAAAAAAATCAATGCCATAACCTCAGTAACTTGCTGTTAATTCTATTTTTATGTCAACAGGTATGATTGGAGAATTTGTATTTCTGGTACAAAAAAAAATTTTTTTTTGGAGATGGTAATAACAAAGACTAGCAGCCACCTAGTTAGGCTTTATTGTTAGGTCTGAATTCTATTGATATTTTCCTATCTGTCTACTTACTCTTCTTGTAGCTAGCTGTTCCGTCCTCTTACCCAACCTCCTAGCATCAGACATAAAGCCAAGAAAGCATCAAAAACCCAAGCTTGATGCTTTCCTCTCCCAGAAAGTTGGTGATTGGGAACCAAGTAGAAGAGGTGTAATGGAATTGGTCATTAGGCAAACATAATAAAACCAACAACATTTGGAGAGGATTACCTATTCAAAATAGAACTCAGACCTTCATGGACTCCATGACAAAAGATCCAACACTTCTTGCTCTACAAATAATGCCCTTCAGTCCATAGAGGGAACAGAAAAATTGGGAACATCACTGCTGCTGGTAACTTGTTGGTCGGTTTGAAAGTGAGTGCCCTCCCGAAATTCATACTGAAATCCTAATGTCCAATGTGATGTTGTTAGAAGGTAGGGCCTTTGGGAAGTGGTTAGGCCATAAGGGTGGAGCACTCCTTAATGAGATTAGCACCTGAGGAGAAATGAAATTAATGCCCTCGTAAAAACTGAATAGGGCCTCTGAAGAAGTCGCAAACCAGGGGAGAACAATCTGCAAAACTATATTAATATGTATGTTATGATAAGAAGAAAGACAATAATTCTATTCCTGAAACCAGTATTACACTGTATGTTAACTAAGTATAATTTATATTTATTTATGTAAAGATTTTTATTTATTTATTGAGAGAGAAATTGAGAGTGAGAGAGAAAGAGCATGAGCTGCGGGAGAAACAGACTCCCCACTGAGTGGGGAACCTGGTGCGGATCTTGATCCCAGGACCCTGGGATCATGATCCAAACAGAAGACAGATGCTTACCTGACTGAGCCACCCACATGCCCCTTAACTAACTAGAGTTTAAATAAAATTTGAAACACACAAAAACAGTAAAAAAAAAATATACAGATTGTCTCACAGTTTCTACTGGTTTAGTAAGTATATCAGGCAATCGAAACTATGGAACACAAGAATAACTATAAGACCAATGTTGATTGGGTGGTGATTGCCAAGGTGCATTGACTTTCCTCAGAAATAAACTAGATGCTAAGGGAAATTAACAAGAATAAAAAAATAAATAAATAAAATAAAATAAAAGAGGCCTGACAGAGCTCCCTAGCCTCCTCCACTATATGAACACACAGCAAGAAGTTGGCTGTCTGCGACCCAGAAGAGAGCTTTCACTAGACACCAAATCGGCCACTGCCATCATCCTGGGTTTACCAGGCTCCGGAATGGTGAGAAATAAATGTTTGTTGCTTATGACTCACTCAGGCTCTAGAATTTTTTTTTTAATTTTGTTATAGAAGCTCAGACAGACTGACACATTACTTTTTCCAGAAAGCTGCTTTTGTCAGGACAAACTGGTATTTCAGAGAAAGGGGGGGAATGAGTTACAGGGAAAGCAGATGGAAAGAAGAGTCCCAGTTCCAAATTTTGTCTGGGGCCAGCTTTGAGTTTAGTTCAGATGGGTGGAAGGCTTAGATCCACTCTTTAAGCAAAACCCTATATGGGTCCCAGAGTGCAAACTCCAGTTTTCCTTCTAATCAGACCCAAATTGGAAGGAGATATATATATATATTATATATATATATAATATATATATGATATTGTTTAATATATATATTAAATACTATATTCCTACTATAGGAAACAAAGCAATTTTTCATTTGAGATTTTTATGTACCATGCTATGCATTTGGTAAAGTGATACAGCTATTAAGACCGTCTTAAAGAGATTCAGGGACGCCACTATCTCTCAGGTAATACATGTAGATCAAAGAGTTAAACAAGATCATATCCAACTTCTCAGGTTATGTTTCTTTTTCTTTTTTATACCTTACCTTCCTAAATTTAAAATTACTGTGTGCTTATTATTCATCTAATTGTTCCTCAAGGCCCCATTCCTCCAGTCTTAGGTATCCTACTCTTATTATCACATATTGATATTAACATTTAGTTAGGAAACCTATTTAGAAAACGTGATCCAAGGGAAAAAAAAAATTCAAAAAAAGGCAGTATTTATTGGCTGAAGGTAAATGTCACTTTCAAAAGGAAATATTTTCACTGGCATTTAATGCCTTTTACAACAAATATCATGAACAACCATTAACGATTACTCTAGGCAAAATTATGAAATAGCTTGAAATAGCCACATGAATTCTGTATCTTCTCATATAAGAAAATCATTTGCATTCAGGATTGTGTACTTCAAAATAGACAAAAGGGCTTTTCTTTTTACGGGATTTAAGGTTTCAAGGTGCTGCCTGACTTCACAGACCCTTCTATATGTTTATAGGTATCACAAGGCTTTAAAAAGGTAAACATCTTCCAAAATTATTTGACAGAGACACTTGATGCTTTGGAAGGAGTGCATTTTGAGAAATGCTCGCTCACAGGCTATCAGCCAAGCTTTCCTGCAACCACAATAGTTGAATTTTCCTCTTCATGTCCCTGATAAGTAAAAGCTATAAATGAATGATTCAAAAATAAAATTAAGAAAACAATTCCCTTTATAATAGAATAAAAAATAATAAAGTTCAGAATAAAGTGAACAAAACTTCCAAACTTATACTTTGAACACTATAAAACATTTTAAGATTTGATTTATCCATTTAGCAGAGAGAGAGAGAGAGCACAAGCAGGGGGTGTGGCAAGAAGAGGGAGAAACAGGCTCTGGGCTGAGCAGAGGGAAGACTCGGCTTGGAGCTTAATCCCAGGACCCCAGGATCATAACCTCCGCTGAAGGCAGACACTTAACTGACTGAGCCACTCAGGCATCCCCCTATAAAACATTTTTGAAAGAACTTAAACAAAATAAATGGAAAGACATCTCACATTCATGGATTGGAAGACTTTTTATTCTTAAAATGATAACAATCCCCAAATTAATCTACAGATTGTATGCAACCCTTAGCAGAACCCTAGCTTGTTTCTTTATATGAATTGATAAGCTGAATCTAAAATTCATAGGAAATTCAAGGGGTCTAGAACAGCTGATTTAATCTTGAAATAGAAGAGTTATAAGACCCCGCCCCCCCATTCCAATTTCAGAAGTTACTACAAAGCAATAGTAATCAGTGTGAACCCTGAGCCCTGTTGAATGGGAATGCAAACTGGTACAGTCATTGCAGAAAACAGTATGAGTTTCCTCAAAAAATTAAAAACGGAATTACTGTATGATCCAGTAATTCCACTTCTGAGTACTTATCCCAAGAATATAAAAACACTAGGGGCGCCTGGGTGGCTCAGTGCATTGAGCATCTGCCTTCAGCTCAGGTCCTGACCTCAGGGTCCTGGGATCGAGCCCCGCGCTCATTGGGCTCTCTGCTCGGCGGGGAGCCTGCTTCCTCCTCTCTCTGCCTGCCTCTCTGCCTACTTGTGATCTCTGTCTGTCAAATAAATAAATGAATAAAATCTTTAAAAAAAAAAGAATAAAAAAACACTAATTCAAAAAGATATGTACACCCCTATGTTTATTGCAGCATTATTTTATTATTTTTTTAGAGGGGGGTAGGGATAAAGGGAGAAGGAGAGACTCTCAAGCAGACTCCATACCCAGCGCAGAGCCCATGTGGGTGAGGCAAGATCTCACAACCTTGGGATCATGACCTAAGCTGAAATCAAGAGATGGACACTTAACCAACTGAGCTATTCAGCCACCACTCAGCATTATTTACAATAGCCAAATTATGGAAGCACCCAAGTGATCTTCAATAGATGAATGGAAAAAGAAAATACAGTGTCTACATACCTTACACACCACACAAACACAGGAATATCACTCAACCATAAAAAAAAAAAATGAAATCTTGCTATTTCCAACAACATGGTTGGATCTAGATGTATAATGCTAAGTGAAATAGAGAAATACAAAAACCATATAATTTCACTCATATGTGAAATTTAAGATATAAAATAAATAAAGAAAAAAGAGACAAACAAACAAACAAAAGCCACTCTTAAATACAAAGAACAAACTGGTGATTACCAGAGGGGAGGTGGAGGGAATGGGCAAAATAGGTGAAGGGGATTAAGAATATATTTATCGAGATGAGCACTGAGTAATGTATAGAATTGTTGAGTCACTATATTGTACACCTTAAACTAATATAATGCTGTATATTAATTAGAATGAATTACAGGGACTCCTGGGTGGCTCAGTTGGTTAAGCGACTGCCTTCGGCTTAGGTCCTGGAATCAAGCCCCGCACTGGGCTCTCTGCTCAGTGGAGAGCCTGCGTCCCCTTCTCTCTTTGCCTGCCTCTCTGACTACTTGTGATCTCTCTCTGTCAAATAAATAAATAAAATCTTTTTAAAAAAATTTTTTTAAGATTTTATTTATTTGACAGAGAGAGAGAGAGAGAGAGAGAGAGATCACATGTAGGCAGAGAGAGAGAGGAGGAAACAGGCTCCCAGCCGAGCAGAGACCCCAATGTGGGGCTTGATTCCAGGACCCTGAGACCAGACCTGGGCAGAAGGCAGAGGCCCAACCCACTGAGCCACCCAGGCGCCCCTAAATAAATAAAATCTTAAAAAAAAAATAGAATGAAATTACAACATTAAACCAATTAATTTTTAAAAAGACAGTATGGAACTGGCATGAGTATAAACATTATTGGTCAATGAAATAGAGTTGAAAGTCTAGAAATAAATCCTTATATCTATAGTCAATTGATTTTCAACAATGGTACCAAGATTCATTCAGCAGGGAAAGAATCGCCCTGTTAATAGTACTAGAACAACTGGAAAGCCATATACAAAAAACTGAAGTTGGACCAGATACAATAATACAATGCACTCCATATATAATAATAAACTAAAAAGTGGGTCAAAGCCCTAAATGGCAGAGTCAAAACTATAAAAATGTTAGACAAAAACATAGGATAATTCTCTATGACCCTGGATTTGGAAGGAATTTTTTTTCAAGATTTTATTTTTAAGCAATCTCTCTACCTAATGTGGGGCTCCAAATCACAATCCTAAGATCAAGAGTCATATGCTCTACTGACTGATCCAGCCAGGTGCCCTGGGAAGGACTTTTTTTTTTTTTAAGATTTCATTTATTTATTTGAGAGAGAGACAGAGGGAGAGAGAGAGAGAATATGAATGGGGTGAATGACAGAGAGAGAAGCAGACTCCCTGATGAGCAGGGAACCCGATGTGGGGCTTGATCCCAGGACTCTGGGACCATGACCTGAGTCAAAGGCAGATGCTTAACCAACTGAGTCAGCTAGGTGTCCCTGGAGGGAATTCTTAAATTTAATACCAAAAGCATGGGCATCAGCAAAATATAGACAATTTGGACTTCATTAAAATTAACTTTTGTGCTGTAAAAGATACTATCAAACTGAAAAGACAAACCACAGGAGAAAAGTCTTTACAAATCATTAAACTAATAAGCGACTTGTCTCCAGAATATATAAAGAACTCTTATAATTCCCGATAATAAAAAGAGAAATAACTCAATTTTTAAAAGGGCAAAAGCTCCGAAATGACATTTCTCCAAAGACAGCCAATAAGCAGATGAAAAGATGTTCAACATCATTAGTTATCAAAGAAATGCAAATTAAAATCACACTGAGATACCACTTCAGACCCAGTAGGATGGCTATCATCAAAAAGTCAGAGAACAAGGGCACCTGGGTGGTTCAGTCATTAAGCATCTGCCTTCAGCTTGGGTCATGATCCCAGGGTCCTGGGGTTAAGCCCCAAATCAGGCTCCCTGCTCAGTGGAAAGCCTGCTTCTCCCTCTACCACTCCCCCTGCTTGTGTTCCCTCTCTCACTGTGTCTCTCTCTGTCAAATAAATTTTTAAAATTGTTAAAAAAAAGTCAGAGAACAATAAGTGTTGACAGAATGTGGAGAAATCAGAATCCTCATACTCTGCTGATAGAAACATAAAATGGTCCATCCGCTTTGGAAAACAGTCTAACAGCTCTTCAATGTTTAAACATAGAATTACTATTTGATTCAGCAATTCCACTCCTTGGTGTACAACCCAGAGAATTCAAAACATACATCCACACAAAAGCTTGTATAGGAATGTTCATGGCAGCATTATTCACAATATCCAAAAGTTGGAAACTATCCATAGGTCCATCAACGGATAAAATATATCCATACAACAAAATATTATTTGGCCATAAAATGAGTGAAGTACTAGCACATGCTACAACATGATCAAATTTAAAAATATTGTACAAAGTGAAAGAAGCCAGTTACAAAAGATCACATGTTACATGATTCCATTCATATAAAATATCCAGAACAGGAAAATATATGGTGATAGAAAGTAGATTGGTGATCAGCCGGAGGGAAAGAGAGAGGGGCCGACTGGTGGGTAATAGCCAAAGCATTGAGTTTCTTTTTGAGGAAAAGAAATACTCTAAAATTGGTTGTGGTAAAGGTTGCATAACTCTGGGCCACCTGGGTGGCTCAGTTGCTTAACCATCTGCCTTCTGCTCAGGTCATGATTCCAGGGTCCTAGGGTCGAATCTGGCATGGGGCTCCCTGCTCAGCAGAGAGCTGGCTTCTCCTTCTCCCTCAGCAACCCCTGTGCTTGTGCTCTCAATGTCTCTCAAATAAATAAATAAAATCTTAAAAAAAAAAAGTTCGCACAACTCTGGATACATTTTTTGTGCAGGATGGATTATGGCTCAATAAAGTTTTATTTTATTTTATTTTATTTTAAAGATTTTTATTTATTTATCAGAGAGAGAGTGGGGGAGAAAGCGAGCACAGGCAGACAGAATGGCATGCAGAGGCAGAGGGAGAAGCAGGCTCCCTGCTGAGCAAGGAGCCCGATGTGGGACTCGATCCCAGGACGCTGGGATCATGACCTGAGCCGAAGGCAGCTGCTTAACCAACTGAGCCACCCAGGCGTCCCAACTCAATAAAGTTTTAAAAATGCATCAGATAGGGCGCCTGGGCGGCTCAGTGGGTCAAAGCTTCTGCCTTTGGCTCAGGTCGTGATCTCCGGTCCTGGGATCCAGCCCGGTAAGGCTCTCTGCTCAGCAGGGAGCC
Organism: Mustela nigripes; assembly: GCF_022355385.1. NCBI lineage: Eukaryota > Metazoa > Chordata > Mammalia > Carnivora > Mustelidae > Mustela > Mustela nigripes. The sequence goes on along the minus strand of NC_081558.1, from coordinate 77,744,529 downwards.
TGCTTCCCAACCCACCCCTCTGCCCCCACCCCTGCCTGCCTCTCTGCCTACTTGTGATCTCTATCAAATAAATAAATAAATAAATAAATAAATAAATAAATAAAATGCATCAGTAACATAGATACTCAAAATATGGTCAGTGGAACAATGCCTTCCACGAACTGTTTGTTGTTGGTCCATGAAGAGTTAATGAGCTTGCACCAGAGTATAAAATTGTAGCAATATTTTATCAAAAAGGAGTTAGTGCATTGATTACCCAAGCACAAGCTGCTTCTCTCACAGACAGGATCCATGGAATGGCACTGAGGTACAGCACCTTATACTTTAAACAGAAGGATTTCCAATTCTCTGGCTCTTGAGATGGAAGTGAGGGAGGCAAGTGATTCTGTAAGAGGGACTATTCCAGAGTTTCCGTACTGGCAGGTGGATCCCTAAGGCCATGAAGGAGAAGTGAGATGAGTTAAGGAAGTGCCAGAGTTGGGAGGAGGGTAGGGTATGGAGGGGATCAGAGAAAGAGAAAGAATGGGAACAGAAATCTAAAGATAAACGTAAGAGGGAAAGATGACCAAGAGAACCAGAGCTCAGACAACAGCAACAACAATTTATTCAAACTTAGCTTCTTGAGGTAGCATCTGCAGAGCTGAAAGATGGGAGTGCAATCTGTGCCACCCCCCACCCCCTTGGAGGGATGCAGAGGAACCTGAGGTGAAAGGTAGGAATCCATACAGCAAACACTCCAGACAATTTTAACCCAAGCGGTCTTTGAGCTCCATGTTGAAACAGTGAAGCAGAGGAAGCAGCAGAAAATAAATGCACAGGGCAGTGTGGGAATACTTTCCGAGATTTTATGAAATCCCTAGTCGTTGTGGGAGGACTCTTAAAATTGAGATGGAGTCGGTTTTTTGTTTTTTTTTTTTAAGATTTATAAATTTATTTGACAGACAGAGAGCACCAGTAGGCAGAGAGTCAGGCAGAGATAGAAAGAGGAGGAAGCAGGCTCCCTGCCGAAGAAGAGAGCCCGATGCAGAACTTGATTCCAGGACTCCGGGATCACGACCTGAGCCGGAGGCAGCGGGCTTAATCCACTGAGCCATCCAGGCGCCCGGAGTTGGTTTTTTAATAAGAAAATTCTATCCTTAACCATTTGACAATATTAGCTTTTGACTTATTCCTACTCTAATTATAAATTGGGTTTTTAACCAATTTCCTATTTTTCATTCAAACATTAAAAATAGTATGTACTGGGACATCTGGGTGGTTCAGTTGACTAAGCAGCTGCCTTTGGTTCCAGTCAGGATCTCAGGGTCCTGGGATCCATAGGCAGGGGGCTCCTTGCTCAGTGGGGAGCCTGCTCCTCCCTTTTCCTCTGCCCCCCCCCCCCCCCCGCTTGTTGTCTCTCTCGCTGTCTCAAATAATTAAATAAAGTCTTCAAAACAACCAGAATGTATTAATAAAGGATGTTAGCATATAATAACAAAATTAACAATTAAACTATAACTTAGGGACGCCTGGGTGGCTCAGTTGGTTAAGCTGCTGCCTTCGGCTCAGGTCATGATTCCAGCATCCTGGGATGGAGTCCCGCGTCAGGATCCTTGCTCCGCAGGGATCCTGCTTCTCTCTCTACCACTCTGCCTGCCTTTGCTCACTCTCTCTCTCTCTCTGACAAATAAATAAATAAATAAAATCTTTTAAAAAAAACAACAACTATAACTTAAGTGATTCTCAGCTTTTCTCAATTTGGACTTGTAGAGGTAAACTTTGATAATGTGTTACAATTAAAATAATTTTATTATGGGGCGCCTGGGTGGCTCAGAGGGTTAAGCCTCTGCCTTCAGCTCAGGTCATGGTCTCAGGGTCCTGGGATCGAGCCCCCCCATCCCATCAGGCTCTCTGCTCAACAGGGAGCCTGCTTCCCCCTCTCTCTCTTCCTGCTTCTTTCCCTACTTGTGACCTCTCTCTCTGTCAAATAAATAAAATCCTTTAAAAAACAATTTTATTAGGCTAAATACTGAGTTAGAGTCAAGAGAGCTACAGGTTAAGGTTCAAATTTAAAGACAGTTACAAACGTAGGAAAAATAGACCTGAAATAATCAACCAACTTACGAGTATATGAGTATTTCTTGAATACCAACCATGTAACCATCATTATATAGGCACTGTGAAAAAGAAGACAAATCCAAAACATTGTCCTTGACTCCAAGGATACTATAAATATGGAGACAAGGCATTTAATAATAAATGAGAATCATTTATTCATTCAACAAACATTGACTGAGTACCTACAAAGCTGATGGAGTACGAAAGAATATTTTGCATGTTACATTATTCTTTATGACTTTTTATACATCTGAAATCACTTATGATGATTTTATAGCAGTAATTAAATTGTTCAGTCTGAGTGTTAGTTGGTAACTAACAACTGCTCATAGTATTAACTTCAGGTTTAAACAAGAAATACAGCACTCAAGGCAGAATTAGGAATAACACTAATTGGTAATGCTGCTTTCAAATTATTCTAAAGCCAAAATAATCTGGTAACTCCTTTTTGCTTTGAATGACTTGGATTTACCTTTCTTTTCAAGGTGGTTTCCTATGAGCTCTTCACTTCATTCACTTCAATACATAATGAGTATGTTGCTTGGTGTTGCTTGGAAGACTCTTAGAAATGTGTATTTTGCTCTCTGAATAGAGCCCAGGAAGGGAGGCCTACATTATGCCTTTGTATTCCCACCATTCAGCACCATATCCTAAAGATTGTTACTAATGTCGTTCCCATATGAAAGGTCCCTGTTATTAAAAACATTATAATTGGACAGTGTAATACTTGGGCTATGGGCTTGCCACATTATTTCAGCCTTTTACTGAACAGATTAGATTTCTAAGAATGTAGGTGATGACCTATTCCAAAGAAAAATAAACGTGAAATGATGGAATTATGCTGTTTTACAGAGAAAGCTGGTAACAGGCTTTCCTGATGAAGATTGATTAGATTCATGGAACATTTAAGTCCTTGTGCTTGCCCAGAACTGAAGTATTTGAAAAGGCTGATCGGCCAAGCTCCCTCTGCAATGTAGGGCTATGTAAATGTAAATCCCCGAGTAAAATCTCTACCCGGTAGAAATGTAAAATCCAAAGCAAAGATAACCGGGAAAGAGGAGACATTTATTTAAAAGGAATGAGGATAAGAATTTTTTTTTTAATTTTTTATTTTTTATAAACATATATTTTTATCCCCAGGGGTACAGGTCTGTGAATCACCAGGTTTACACACTTCACAGCACTCACCAAATCACATACCCTCCCCAATGTCCATAATCCCACCCCCTTCTCCCAAACCCCCTCCCCCCGGCAACCCTCAGTTTGTTGTGAGATTAAGAGTCACTTATGGTTTGTCTCCCTCCCAATCCCATCTTGTTTCATTTATTCTTCTACCCACTTAAGCCTCCATGTTGCATCACCACTTCCTCATATCAGGGAGATCATATGATAGTTGTCTTTCTCTGCTTGACTTATTTCGCTAAGCATGATACGCTCTAGTTCCATCCATGTTGTTGCAAATGGTATACTATGCAGCCATCAAAAGAGAGGATAAGAATTTTAATGCACTCGGTTTAACTTCTGTGTGTTTCGAAAAGTACTGTGAACTGATCGTGGGTGGTAGTATTTTTCCTCCAGTGTTTGGCAATGTCAGGTGCACTCGTATATCAGCCTCTGGAAACTACATCACTTGTTTTTGATCTGTCTTGCCCAGCAAATCTGATGACTTGAACCTATCTTCAGTCTGTGAGCTCTTTGCCCATCAGATGCCTGCTTCCTTCTTCTGCGTCCTTCTTTACGTGGGACCTGTAGCCCCTGGCTGATGGCTCCTCTTAAGCACCTCAGCTTTCCTTTCCCCCCTTTCCCTTCTATGGAGCTCACCTGGCCGAGCCCCAAGTGAAGGAAAGGGGCTCCCACTCTCCACCAGTCCTCTGTGATCCCCGGGTTGCTGCGCGTGGCTGGGAAAAAACCCACAGACCACCTTTTTCTCAAAGGTCCTCAGTACCAGCATCAGCTGCGTGCCTGAGGGAACTGCAGAATCTCAGCCCTGCCCCACGCCCACTGAGGCCAAATCCGTAGTTTAACAAGGTTCCCAGGTGACTCTAGTGTTAAGATTGGGAAGTGTATTAAGATTGGGAAGCAGCAGTACAAAACACTGGTGTTGCTACAAAAATCGTGGTCTCAAGTCCCAGCTGGCCTCCGCCACCTCCGGACACCCTTGGGAGGTTTCCCTAGGCAGCATGCCATCCCACTCCCTGGAGCTGGGATTTCACACTAGATAGCTCTTTAGAAATCCACCCACGGGGGAGCCCGGGTGGCTCAGTCGATAAGCATCTGCCTTTGACTCAGGTCATGATCCCAGGGTCCTGGCATGGAGCCCTGCATCTCATCCCATCCAGCTCCCTGCTCAGCGGGAAGGCTGCTCCGCCCTCTCCCACTCCCTCTGCTCGTGTTCCCTCTCCTGCTGTGTCTCTCTCTGTCAAATAAATAAATAACATCGTAAAAAAAGAAACCCACCCATTACTTTTCTCTTTTGGTCAGCAGGTCATAAACCTCTTCTTCTGGGGAGAGTGGCAGAGACAGAGCATTCTCCTCCGGTGGCAAGTCCTCCTTTGCCTAAATCCCACCTCAGTGTGGCTTCCCTCTGGGCCTCCTCCTTGCCCCTCCTCAACAATAGAAGAGGGGCCTTCCCACATACTGTGGGCAGATCTTCCTCTGTCGCCTCCAATCCAACTTCTTCCTCCACCTCCTGGGTTTCACCCCATCAACGGAAACATTTAATCCATCATCTTCATTCAAAGTAGGCTTCTGTTGCTGCCTCTACTCTGCTCTTTCCCCGCCAGCTTCTACAGTCCGCATCTCATCTTTGATTCCATCCTCAGCTCGTTGCCGTCTGGCTTCTCCCCTCACCATTCTGGGGACCCTGCTCCAAGGACCCAGTCTCACTCGGCAGCCTCTGACACTGCCATTCTCTCGTTGGGGCCCCCTCTGGAGCTCACTTCCAGGATACCTCTCCCGTCCTGGCTTTGATTTCTCAACCTCTCACTACTCTTCCTAAGTGATTCCCTTCATAGATCGGTCCATCATCCTTTACCTGGCCCTCAGGACTGGTGTTCCCAGGGATGCATTCTTGGCTTTTCCCTGCTCTCCTTCCTCACCGCCTGATCTCATCCACTACGTGCCATATGCTGCTGATTTCCAATCTACAGCCCAGACCCCCGCCTCGTGAACACGTAAGATCCATCTGCTGGTGGGGACCTCTGCTGAGATGTAACTGAGGCAACTCTAATTCAGCATGTCCCAAGCTGAATTAGTTCATGCAAGTTCATTAGTTCATTTGTTCATGCAAGAACTGCTCATGGAACATCAATCATAAGCCAATTCTAGGTGCTGGAGATAGAGTACTAATGAGGCATATCCTTTCCTCTCTGCCTGAAACTTCCATGAGGGGAACATATAGACATAAATGGACACTGGGTGGTGGTGTTGGGAAGGCCACTGAGAGGCCGTAGCAGCTGACTGACCTGTGAGCTGGACCCAGGTACTCGGAGGCCCTTACCCCCACATCCGTCCTTGGAATGTGGGTTCTGCTTGCATTTCCCACTCACAGAGGCTGTTCTAAGGACTCAGTCTTGAGACAGCAGAGTGGTGTTCAGAGCATCTCAGTGGTATATGTCACTGAACCCACCTGAGGCCTCTTTATGAACTGTTCAAGTTTGGTGGGCAGGGGTGGAGTTCCATTCATCCCGCTGCTGTCCAAGACAGGCCTCATAGGGAAGTTCCTTTGCTGTGACACCTGCCTGCTGCCCACCTGGAGGGGCCGGCCTCTCTCTTCCGCCTCTCCCTGCCCACCAGGGACAGGGCCAGTTGCAGATTTCACTTGAGAAGCTCCTGGGAGGGTTGTGAACCAAGAGGTGGTAAGGGTATGAGGGAACTATGGCAGCTAAAAGAGAGAGGAGGCTGATAGGCGTTTGAGCGGAAGCTGAAGAAAGGGAGACAATGAGCAAGGGGGATGGGGGAGAGAATTCCAGGATTAGGGAAGAGCAAGTGGAGAAGCCCAGGGGCGGAAGTGTGTTCCGCAAACAGCCAGGTTGGCACAACAGGACAAAAAGGAAGGAGGCAGGAGGTGACCTGGAGAACTGGGCCACGTGGTACGGAATCCAGAAAGCTGTGGGGAGGACTTCTCTTTTACACCTGGCGAAGTGAGAGTCACTTAAAGCAGCAGAGGCATGTTCTGACACGAGTCCTAGCCACCCAGGCTCCATCCTTCCCCTACCTCACCCTGCTCTTCTCCATGTTCTCCGTCCTAGGGAAAGGGCCTTCTGTCATCTCCACCCCTGCTGTTCTCATTCTCTTTTTTAAGAGAATAAAATATTCCCATTTCAAATACACCATTATTCTGTATAAGTGGTCTTGGTTGCTTAGATCTAGCTCACAATTTAAAACAACGTACCATAGTTTTAAAATGAATTTTCCAAAGGCGGTAAGTAATAAAAATACTTCAAATCGAAGGACTGTCTGAAAAGAAGAAAACGCAGGAATTACCTGAGCATTAGAACAGAAGACTGAAGTCAGGTCATTGACCTTTCTGTCTTATAAAAACGTATTTATCACCGAGCAGTGAATTTCTTAAGTGTTCTGTTAGAGATCCCAGAGGACGTTGCCACGAAGTACAGAAATGATCGTGTAACAGAAGAGGAACCTGAAGCTGGGGAAACAGGGTGACCCAGTTCACACTGCATAGTTCATGGGAACATAAACTGTCTCCTGGCTCCTTGCTCTTTCCACTTGAACGTGTCCCTGCAGAAAAGCCCAAACTGCAACAGGAGCACCTTTATTTATTTATTTATTTTGACAATGTTTGTTAAGAAGCAAAAACCAAATCATCGTGCTGTTCTTTTTGAGAGAGAATGCCATGACATGTTAACTGCAGAGGTGAGGTCAAGTGTGCTCAGAGGTCCTTGGGACGGCCTGGGGAAGGGTATGTCTCAGCAATCCAGACAGTCAAGTCACAACATGGAACCTGCCCCATGACTCCAAGCCTCAAACTGCTCAGCCTGAAGGCAAGGTTTCCTCATACCCATACCTACAGTTCTTTTCCGGCTAAAGCGTACGTTTTCCCCCTATTCATATGGCATGTATGTTATATCGATCACAAAGGAAATCGATGGTCTTCTTCGTGGCCCCCCTTTTCAAAAAGTATTCCTTCAAGATAATGCTTTCAGTACAAATCACTCACAGTAGGAGGGGAGGTAGGCAGTGTACAGACTTAGAAGGAGTGTGTATAGCCCAGAGAGACTGGTTATTCAAGAAATGTTTAAGATAGCCCAGTCAGTGCATATAAAGAAAACAGCACACCCAGGTGTTATTTATCTAAATAACTTCTTATTCCCGGCCCATATCTGGCATCATTAATGACGCCTAATAAATGAGTGAACATGTCCCATCCTGAAACCCTGAACTTATGCACACAATGCCTTAGATCACGTTACTGATGAAGGCATGAAGCAACTCTGGCCTCACTTTAGATGCAGTAGTCTCTAATTAGTTTTGGATGAGAGCAAGGGGCAAAGGACTTTAGTTTCGTGATTTTTCATTTGTTGGCTTTTTTTTTCCCCCTCCAATGATCTTAGGTCCTGACAATACAAGGAGAGGCAGATTTGAGAGAGAAGGTGAATTCAGTCCGAGACATGGAAATGAGTATCACTAATACTTTGGAGGAGATGGGTCTGGAACTATCCTGAGTATAAACATTTCAGATACAAAGTTGCAACCTGCCTGCACAGGTCTACTAGGGGAAACTGTAAAGGGAGATGCCCCCCCCCCCCACCAGGAAGAGCTTATACAAAGTGGGAAGAGGCTGGAAGGCACCATGATCTGCCTGACGCCATGAGTTTCACCAGCAGCCCCTACAAGCTGCAGGTAATGGAGGGAAGAGTAGACCATTTGATGGAAGAGGGATGGTGGAGAGAGTGAGGGAGAAGCTGAAAGGGAAGGAGACAAAGGAAGCAAAGCCATGAACAGGGTAAAAGGCTTTGAGAAAAGGAAGGGGCCTGGCTGTAGCTACCAGCTGTGGAACCTTGAACTTGGCACTTAACATCCCTCTCCCCATTTGCACATCCCACCTGCAACTGTGCCAAGGTTCTAGTCTCTGCTCTCTGAGATGACGAATAAGCTCTCTGATCAATATGGTAAAAGGACTCCTCAAAACACACTGCCTGAATCCAAACCAGTAACTCCCTCTCAGGGTAGAAGGCGGGCCCTTTGAAAAGAATGGGGGGAGGGAAAAGGAGAGAAGATATTCCAGAATATGGATAATGTTTCGATCTCTGCCCTCCTCCACTGCCCCCTTCCTGACAAAGTAAGTTACACACAATTAAGTCCGGCCTCCTTGGGCTCACTAACACCCAGCCAGGCGCATGGTTCCTTTTGTAACATGTCTTGTACAAAGCCTAGGAGTTGCAAGATACACATTTCTGGCAGCAGCAACAAGCGGAGAGGCCCCTTGCTCCCATAAACTCCACATTCTTCCTCCAGCTGCATGCCAGACCAACAATAACCAAACTATACTACTCCCTCAGGACAAGCAGGAATGTGAAAATAGAACAGAACTGAAATCTATTAAGATTCATATCCATAGACGTTTTTATGAGGCTAACAAAGGACATTAGAAAAAAACTAAGACCAACTGTAATGCAACCCCCATCTTTAAATTGCTCAGAGGTTGAATCAAAGTGCTTGAGTTAATTAGAATTTCCTTTGTGGGGAAGAGAACACAGTTCAACAAAGCTATTAGTTGTTTGGATATTGGAAGAGAAACCCAGCAATATATTATGCTTTGGAGAAAAGTAATAAAACCCACTCATGATCTGAATCCTGAAAATCTCAAAACCCCCAATTTATTTAATCATAGATTCTGTTCTTAAAACGCTGTGAACACTGCAGAAGGGGGGAAAGTAAAGCCATACTTCCTGCTCTTAAAAACAAAGACATCTACCCCTAGACATTTGTCTGTAGGTTGTTTCAACGTCATGTTAGAGCTCTCCAAAACCGAAGTGCAAAGTTTTTCTTGTGTTGTCGTTTGCTTTTTTTTTTTTTTTTAACTTTTACAGCCCTTAAAAAACCTTTGTTAAGGAAAACAATAATCATAGAATGTTGCTGAATTGTAGAAAATAAGATGCCTTGACTTTTGGTGCTTTAAGAAGTTGACCTGACAAACAGTTTGTTCGCGGTCAACTAGTATGTAGTTAGGAACAAAAATAGGACTTTTTGGAACTCTTGGCACCGCTCTCCGTTGGTGTAACAAGAAACCTCTCCGGTTCTGAGGCCTTCTGGGATCTGTGTGGACTGTGAGGGAGAGGGCTAGGATCTCAATGTCTGTGTGTCGCCAAAATTCCTATATTGAAATCCTAATACATATGTGATGGTCTTGAGAGATGGAGACTTTGGAAGGTTCTGAAGTCGTGAGAATGAGGGCGAGGATTAGTGCTTTTTTTTTTTTTTTTAAGATTTTATGTATTTGTTTGACAGAGATCACAAGTAGTTAGAGAGGTAGGCAGAGAGAGAGGGAGAGGGAAGCAGGCTCCCTGCTGAGCTGAGAGTCCGATGAGGGACTTGATCCCAAGACCCTGAGATTATGACCTGAGCCGAAGCCGAAGGCAGCGGCTTTTTTTTTTAAAATTAAAGATTTTATTTATTTATTTGACAGATAGAGATCACAAGTAGGCAGAGAGGCAGACAGAGAGAGAGAGAAGAGGAAGCAGGCTCCCTGCAGAGCAGACAGCCCGATGTGGGGCTCGATGTGGGGCTCGATGTGGGGCTCGATGTGGGGCTCGATGTGGGGCTCGATCCCAGGACCCTGGGATCATGACCTGAGCCAAAGGCAGTGGCTTAACCCACTGAGCCACCCAGGCGCCCCAGGATTAGTGCTTTTATAAAAGAGCTACTGAGATCTCTCTAGCCCCTTCCACCATAGGAAGACACATGGAAACGTCGGCAACCTAGTGAGGGCCCTCATCCGGCCCTGTGATCATTGATGTGAGCAACACATTTCTGTTACTTGTAGGACATCCAGTTTGTAATCTTCTTTTTTTATTTTTTAAACTTTTTTTTTTTTTAATATTTTATTTATTTATCTGACAGAGAGAGATCACAAGTAGATGGAGAGGCAGGCAGAGAGAGAGAGGGAAGCAGGCTCCCTGCCGAGCAGAGAGCCTGATGCGGGACTCGATCCCAGGACCCTGAGATCATGACCTGAGCCGAAGGCAGCGGCTTAACCCACTGAGCCACCCAGGCGTCCCTGTGATCTTCTTTATTGCAGCAAACAGACTAAGGCAAGGAAGGGGCCTGACCTGGTCCATGCAGAGAGGAAAATCCTGGAGGGAAAGGTCTGTGTTGTGTGTGACATTAGGAGAGGGGGTGAGGGTGGGGATACAGTGATTTCCATATCCCCAGTATTGGTATGTACTTGGCAAACGTTTCCATAAACAGAGTGAACTACTTCAAGTTGCTGTTTTGCTGTTAACTTGCTGTGTGACGTCAGGCAAGTGAATTTGCTTGAGCTTCAGTTTTTCCATCTGTAAAGTGGGGATGACCCCTAGAATAACACCCATGAACCGATCTATGAACTCAAAAGTCCAATGTGCATGAAAGGATGAAGAATTAGAGCTACCCCTGTTTTTCTTCTTAGATACTGGCAGATGTTAGACTTTCAGGGTCAAAAACACCGCCAGTATTCTCAATAACTTTCTTCTGATCAAAAGTTTCCTTGGCTTGTAAAATGACATATTTCCCCTCCCCCTCCAGGTTAAAGCTAATTTCATTACGAAATTAAAAGAAAAATATGGTCTGAAACATCTGTTTTTTGAGAACTGAATCTTAGAAAACATGTTTACCTTGGTTTTAAGTAAGAGGGGGTTTCAAGGCTATTCTACAAAAACTCATTGTTGTGCACAGTGTAGTAACCTGTGATCCTGCTGTCATTCTGACAAGAGACTGGAGTTGTGTCTATTACTGCTAGTGTTATGTTAATAACTGAATACTTACTACGTCCCAGGCTCTATGTTTTGCATTTATATATATTCTCTTTAAGCTTTCTATCAACTCAGTAGGGAAGATATTCCTCTTCTATATATGTAAAAAGAGGCTCTGAAAGATTAAGGGACTTCGTCCAGCCAATACAAAATAGACTCAAGATTTGACCAGTGGACTTTATTTATCTATTTATTTAAGTATTTATTTGAGAGAGAGAGAGAGAGCACGAGCAGGGGGAGGAGCAGGAACAGGGAGAGGAGCAGGGGAAGAAGAGAAGGGGGAGAGGGAGGAGAAGAAAGAGTGGAGAGGGAGAGAAGCTGGGGGAGGAAGAAAAGGAAAGGGGGGAGCAGAAAAAGGGAGCTGTGGGAGGAGCAGTGGGAGCCGGGGAGGAGCAGAGAGGAAAGGAGACTCCATGCTGAGCAGCAAGGCTGCTGTGGGGGGCTTGATCCTAGGACCCTGAGCGGAAGTCAGAGGCTAAACTGACGGAGCCACCTTGCGCCCCCTACTGACTGACTTTAAAACATACTTACAGAACACAACCCATTGGTAAACCAGAGCCTGTGTTTATGATCATCAGAACCGTTGATTCGTTTAAAAAACAGGAAAGAGCGCCTTGTAATATGCAACTTTTCCAAAATATTTGCGGTGCCTCCAGCTACCATACTCAAGGCTCTTCATTATTTGGTACAAATTGAATCAAATCAACAATATACACTTTTTGAACATTTTCTAATTCAAATAACAAAACATCCTTGAAAATACTAATATAAACTAGAAAGGTGCTGTAAAGAAGACAGTGCTCCCTTGGTAAAAATAATTTTGAAGGATTTAAAAAATAATCCCCACCATCAGACATACAAAGGAACTCCCTGTATCTTTCCTGTATGACATGATATATTCCTGCTGATTTCCACTTCAGCAGGGAATAACTTGCTTAGTGGGCACCGGTGGGTCTTTTCAGAATCAGCTACAGGCATTGTCTTGTACTTAAGAATGCATAACTTCGGGTACCTGCATGGCTCAGTTGGTTAAGCAACTGCCTTTGGCTCAGGTCGTGATTCCAGAGTCCTGGAATTGTGTCCCATATCAGGCTCCCAATTCCATGGGGAGTCTGCTTCTCCCTCTGACCTTCTACCCTCTCATGCTCTTTCTCACTCTCTCTCAAATAAACAAATAATATCTTAAAAAAAAAAAAGAAAGAAAGAATGTGTAACTTCTAGTGTTATCACACTGGCTGGAGACAAAATTGTCAAGAAATGTAGTAGAACTTGGCTCATAGCCCTCTGAACATATAATTACTTTCTAAAGTCCCAATCTACACAATGGCAATTCACAGAAGCAACATCATCCCGGCACATTGAGAGAAATGTTAAACTTAGCTTATTGGCAAGAAGAGTCTAACGCAGCTTCAAAGAGTGATACATGTTTTAAATAACTTTGAAACATAAGCTAAATTCCCACATTTCTCCTCAGTCTGCTTGGAACATGGGCAACTTGACACTCAGCCTACAATTAGAAAGTTTGGAGTGTGCAATCAGAAGAGCTAAAAGAGCTTATAACTGTGAAACCAAAGAAATATGCATATTCCAGTCAATTACTTGGGAGAGAATTATCCAGGCTCACTCAGTATGAGCCAGAATGGATCTGGCTAATCGATGGCCTCTCCCTCATCTTCTGTCACAGGTCAGCAAGTTGTACATCTTTCAGAAGCAAAGATAGAAATGAAGCTGAGAAAAAAGGAAACTCTCCCTTCAGCTAATATTTAGGGCTCTAAAAGCTAGTTCTGATAAAGCATAGCAATGGTTATCTACAGGGGTGGTTGAGAGGAAACAACACACCATAATCACCCTATGAATTACTTCAAGCAACTCATTGGTTTTGTTCAGTTTGTGAACTTTGATTGTGTGTATCCTTTACAGCTGGGCTATGTGATTAATCTAAAGCTCACACTAAACCTTGCTTAAAGTTAAATTATCACAACCTTTGGAAATTCGAAATGGGGAAATGGGGAGGAGGAGAAAGCGCTTCTACTCCAAATGCAAACATTTAACATTTCATGTAAAACTTCTCTTCAATGTAAAATAATTAAACTCCACATGCTTAATGTATTCAACTGATTTACAAACATTTATGCGGTAGCCTAAAACCCTAACGTTACAATCCTGTTTAGTGATGGTCTTGCTCAAGAGCAGCTCATAGACAGATGATTGGCAGGTTGGCTGGGTCTAAAAATAAAAGAATGGGAAAAAAGGGTTGAGCATACACAGAGACGTAGAAGATAATGAGGCTGATTTGCAAGTGAGGATTATGGAAATCAGTATCTTCACCTTAAAGACACACACTGTGAATGATTCAAGTTTTAATGAAGCACAAGTTAGATTGTGACTCCAAATTATTTCACAAGATTGAAGTGTACTTAAAGCTTTAATCTCCTTAGTTTATTTCACCGTCAACAATCATTTTACAATGCTACAGTGTGTTTATTAGTGGTAAATGAAAATAACCTGAAAGAAGTGTAGTACCATAGTTATGAATTCAAGCTTAGTGAATCACATGTTTAAGCTAAAACAAAACTGCAACCCCACATTTTGGAAACCAACCAATGAGTTAGTCCGTGAGGCATTCAACGTTTCTTAAAAACCTACTATGTGCCGGGAATTAAACCTATGGGAAATCAAGGGCAAGTTTGAACTAGAGATTGATCTGATGAAATGAATGATTTAGAAAGATCACATACCATGTGATACCATGATATGATAGCCATGGTATGGTAGCCATGATATGTGGAATATCTTGGAAGGATGATACCAGAGAATGGAAAAGCAGTGGAGGGGATGAGGGGCTGGATTGTGTTGCGAGATTAGAAAGGAATAGTTGGAAGATGGAAATATTTTAAAGGAATAATCAATAAAAAGGACTTGATGGTTTCATGTAGCATTATTGATAGAGGAAAGAAGGGAAATGGAATCACTTGGAGTTGGTGTAGCATTTGGAGTTGGTGTAGAATATCTTCAGTTTAAGATGATGGTGGCTCATCTGAATGGTTGCTGGATCAATTTCATTAACTGTAAGAATTCACTGTATGTGTAATTTCTTCCCAATGGTGCCTACCATAATGTATACAGTGATTAGTTTTGAATATTAGTTATATTTTTACACATTAATCTTCTATTGACTAATACTAGACATGTACAACAGCTATCGCAGAAAGCTCAGGTTTAACTGTATTTTTGAAACCATACTTTCGTCTACAGTGAACACTGTCTACATCTTATCAGTATACAGTCAACAGTCTCAAACTTTGCCCATGTTGGCATCTTGTCAGGAGATTGGGGGCTATACCTGTCTTGCGTAATAGAGAGTTAATCATAGCTTGCCACTAACTTTAAAACAGCTCACAGAGGCCAGTTTATCTAATGTGATCTCTGAATGCTAGGAATGGGAGCTTTCACATCTATGGTTTCTTATAAACAGGCTACAGCTCCAGGACCCCAGGCTTATACTTAGCCATCAGGCTCTATTTTAATCTCACTTCCTCTTCAAAATTACTGTCATTCTGCAATTCCAAACATATCTGCCACTGATTATGGAGCCCTTTCCAACTCTTGTCATATTCAGCTAATTTCTATGTTACATGAGAATAAGCAGTACGACTGTGTTTTGTTTTTGAAGCACGTGACAAGAAACGGAACTAGGCAATGGTATATTCAATATTCTGTATATTTAGATTAGTTAATAAATTTGAGATTCAAATTTAAAGAACATCTCTGTACCATTTATGTATATGCCACAAAATTGGACTGATTTAACTTATATTAGAGCAAACCAAAAATGTTGTCTTAAGACCCTTGCTTAACAGACACAGACCCACAAATATGGAGGACAAACTGATGGTTGCCAGAGGGAAGCATGTGTGGTGATGGGAAAAATGGGTGAAGGGCAGTGGGAGTACAGGCTTCCAATTATGGAAAGAACAAGTCATGGGGCTGAAAGGGACAGCATAGGGGATATAGCCAATGGTATTGTAGGTGTGTTGTATGGTGATAGATGGTAGCTACACTTGGGGTGAGCACAGGATAACATATAGAGCTATCAATCACTATGTTGTATACCTGAAACTGATATAATATTGTGTCAACAGTACTTCAATTAAACAGTACTTCAATTAAAATATATAATAGATAAATAATTTAAAAATACTATATGTATGTGTGTATGTGTGTGTGTATACACACACAAAACAAAATGGAAACAATGGAAACAAAAGGAAAAATGTATATATATATGTATATATTTGTGTGTGTATGTATGTATGTATGTATGTGTATATATATATACACACACAATACAAAAGGAAACCCTGCCTAAGTATTTCCTCCCCCAAAAGTATTAGTCCTATGCTGAGGAGTCAAGAAGCTCCTTGAGGCCTGGGCTGGTATCCTCAGTTTCCACTATAGTACTTGACATAGAGGAGGTAGCCAGTGGTGACAGAAGGATGAAGGAAGGAATTAAAGTCCTTGGTAATGGTCACAGTGAATTGGTGAAGTTTCTAAGATGTTATTCAACAAAGTGTGGAAAACTAGACTGAGTCTATATCATCTCAAGACATGTTCCAGGTATTTGATTTTTTTTTTTTGAAGTATTTACTGAGAGCTGCCTTTTCTTTTCATTTTCCTCTTCTCTTAAAAAATTTGGCAAAAACCACAACAAAACAACAAACTAATTAAATCACTAAAAATCCAGCAAAAGCCTGGCATGCCTTAATTACATTGCATTATAAAAATGACTACTGTGCAATCATAAAAAATGATGCAAAGCACATTATGATTCATACACATATTTAAATTAGAGAACACTGAGAACACTATATATATATATTTTTTTTCTTTCTTATGAATGAAATCTTGCCATCTGCAAGGACATGGATAGACCTAGAGGGTATAATGCCAAGTGAAATAAGTCAGAGAAAGACAAATACCATATGATTTCACTCATATGTAGAACTTAAGAAACAAAACAAATGAGTAAAAGGGGAAAAAAAGGGAGAGAGGAGACAAATCAAGAAAGAGACTCTTAATTGTAAAGAACAAACTGATGGTTACCAGAGGGGTTGTGGGGGATGGGTGAAATAAGTGGTGGGAATTCAGGCGGGTACTTGCTGTGATGGGTTCCAGGTGTTGTAAGGAATTGTTGAATTACTATATTATAAACCTAAAACTAATATGACAGTGTATGTTAACTAGCTGGAATTAAAATAAAAACTCTAAAAAAAATCTAAAAATTTAATTGCTTTCAAGTCAATAAAATATTACTGCATACTATTAACTGTCTTCATATCTCTAATATTCTTGTTACATTTTTGAAAACAAAAGCTACAAATTTACAAAAAGAAGTGAAAAGTGAAACAAAATTATGAATGAGGAGAAAAATATCAAAACAGGAATGGCCAAAGTCAAAATTCTTGAAGAAGGTACTGTTTGGTCAGGTCTGGTCCTTTAGGGGAGAGGGAAGATCAATCAAAATGACCACTACTATGCATTGAGTCCTAATATATTCAAGCATTGCGTTTATGCTTTGTATTCTTGAAAGGTTGAAATCATTATCCCTATGTATTGTATAATAACACAGAAGGAAGTTACTTAAAGCTACACACTATTTAATAAGGTTGCTGCACTAGAGCTGACAAGATATTGTGAGACCAAAACAAGAGAGCAAATTTGATCCAGGTAGAGATGGAGAGATGTTAATAAGCATGAAATTTTACTGCCATGTTTCTCCTAATCAATATTTGTCCAACACCACTAGGCCAATGGCTGGTCCTTTTACAGGTAAAGCCATAGTTAACATCACTAACACAACAGGTATGAGAGCAAAGCATTTCATATGGTAGAAAAGGGACATTACCACAAAGGTAATGTGTGGGCAACCCCATGTCAAAGAAAGGGGGATGTCAGCTCAAGGAACTGTGCAAAATCCACAGATATGCAAGAATCATGGTAGGATGCTAGTGTGTTCTTTGTAGTCATTATCTGTCAGGTAGAGGTGAGTGTAGGCAATGAAGCCACAACAAAATGCCATTCTACTCAGAGGCTGGACAGTCGACCAGGTTCACATGCTAAGCAGGTCACTTCTGCTTCATCAGACTAAAATTTTGTTTGGTAAAATAATATCACATATTTTCTTTCTCTTGGGAATTTTTCACTATCTAAATACCTATCTACATATTTATTGCTATCTAAATACATGTGTGAAAGGTGCCTTGGTGGCTCAGTTGGAAGAGTGTGTGACTCTTGATCTTGGGGTCATGAGTTCGAGCCCTACATTGGGTGTAGAGATTACTTAAATAAAATAAAATAAAATAAAAAATACTTGTGTGAATCTTGGTTAAAATCCATCTCCTTCTCCATAGTATATATTCCACGAGGGCAGGGAGTTTCGTCTGTTCTCTGTTGTTGTATTCTCTGTAGCTAAAATAATCTGTAACACAGACTAGGATGCTAATAATATTTATTGAATAACTGAGTCATCTGTGTCATGGACATCAATATGGCGCATATGCAATTGTTAACCAGAAGGTTGCTGCTGTGGAGGCAGGGCTATGATTGAGAGTGGTGATGGGATATCCATGGAAATGGACACAGGTGGCTGAAGACGTGGAACTGAGACGTTTCTGTGAGGTCAGCATGAGGCTCAACTGTGGGAGTCATCTGTGTTTAGACTGATCAGTGAAACTGTGAGGTATGTTAACTTCTATAAGAGAAATTGTGCGTTAGAAAGAAGACTCAAATGGGGCATTGGTTAAGGACTTCTTCTGCAATGAACTGAAAGGTGGACAAGACCGACTGTGAAAAACACAGTTGTAAGAAAGATGTGGTATGTGCCACTAGTTGTTCCATCATCCCAGTGATTATTTTAACCATAGATTTTAATTTAAATAGCATTTCAAGGGGCGCCTGGGTGGCTCAGTGGTTTAAAGCCTCTGCTTTCAGCTTGGGTCATGATCCCAGGGTCCTGGGATCGAGCCCCACATTGGGGGACCATGCTTCCTCCTCTCTCTCTCTGCCTGCCTCTCTGACTACTTGTGATCTCTATCAAATAAATAAACTAAAAAAATAGCATATCAATTTTAATAGATAACTACTGATTAGGGTAAAACGAATTCAATTTAGATCATGCTGATAGATACAATCCGAAAAAGAACCAGGATGTGGGTTGAGAGTGAGCAGGTCCCAATGACTAAAGAATGAAAAGATACATATGTATCTCAGACTACTACCTAAAAAAGAAGGTAAAGAGGAATTCAGGAGCAGATCTTCAGTGACACTTCACAACTTTCTACAAGAATCACAGTGGGTGCAAAAGTTAAAAAATATGTCCTGGGGCGAAATTGCTAAATGTTCCCCCAAAGAGTAGTCTCCTTTGGGGAGGCAGGGAAGCCACTTGGGGTTCCTTTTATTCTGTAGTTTACCTGCTTATCCTTAGCTGCCTCTGACTATAGTTAACCTTTGAAAAACACGAGTTGGAACTGCATGGGTCCATTTATATATGCATTTTTTCCGGATAATTGCAGCTATACAGTACTATAAATGTATTTTCTCTTTATGATTTTCTTAATAACATTTTCTTTCTGCAGCTTACCCTATTGCAAGAATGAATACAGGATACAATAAATGTAAGATACAAAATATGTGTTAATTGATTGTTGATCGGTAAGGCTCTTGTTCAGCAGTAGGCGAATAGTAGTGAAGTTGTTGGGGGGGGTGGGGTCAAATGTTATCTGGGAGTTTTTGATATAAGAGAGGCAGGTGCCCCTGAGCTCTCACGTTGTTCAAGGATCAACTGTAGGTCCCTTCTGCGTGCTGTCCTGCATGCGGTATTAGAGGCAACAGAAGAAAAAGAACAGGGTGTGATTGCTGGCATTAACGGACTTGCCATCTTGTGTTTTCAGCAGAGTACAGAACAACAAACTGCAATGTGTTCAAAGTGAAAAAAGAGGTCAAGAAATGGGCTCAGTTAGCCTGGAGCACCATTTTTCTTTCTTTTCCTTTCCTTTTTCACCCTCTGCCTAAAGAGGTTATCTTGGACTGCTCTAAGACTTGAGAGAAGAGAATCAGAAAAAAATACCAATCCTTTTCCATTAAAAACCAAAAAAAAAAAAGCAGTTAGCATGTAAGGATGCAAGGAAATAACAAAACAACGAACAACACAATGTTGCTAGGTTGTATGTTCTTGGGCTGGTGTCTTTTTGCGGGGGTTGTCTTAACCTCTCTGACCTTCGATTTCTTCATCAGGAAAATAACAGCATTAGGTTAGAACAGTAGTTTTCAAATGTTTGTCCATTTAAGAATGGGAATTGTTTTTAAACCCAATTCACTAGCTTCATCCTAAGGGTTTTGATTCAGAATTTCCTGCGAGAGGCTCAGGAATCTGCATTTTAAGCAAACCCCTCAGATGCTGTGATATAGTCCTTGTTCTGGGGCACACTGCCTGAAACAGCCTGAAAAGTCCTGAGCGAACCTACCCGAAAGATACTCTGTGTAAGGTATCACCATTACAAAAGGGGATGTAGAAATATTAAATACACATCTTGTCATTTCTTTCCTTACTGTTTCTATTTATGTATTCCCATTGCAATATATTCACAAATACTTTAGGAGTTATTTCATAAGTAGCATAATTTAATCTGTATGCAGTTCATTCTGCAGTGAATGAAATCAAAATTATGCTTTTATCAGAAAATGTGGCTTAAACATAGCAGGGCATTCAAACTAAGAAACATAATTAACTTGCACTCACAGAGCAAAATGAGAAGGTTCCCCCAAATACTGTAAGTTAGGATTTATGATATGGAGAGTAGCATTTTGAGAAGTCAAATGTAGAATTTCCATGCTCCCACTGCAAACACGCTTTAGTGAGCGTTTAATATGTGTGCATATGTATTAGCAGGCATTCCTGCAGCAACTCCGTGATCCGGGGACTGGCGTGGAACCATTCCATGGAGATGTGGAAGGAGAGCCGGCGGTGAAGCACCCACTCTTGGCTGGCAGCCCAGGCAGTACAGGAACTTGGTGACACCTCCGTGGAGGTGGCACCCCAGTTTGTACCGAATTCTTTGTGCAGCTGCGCTCCCACCTGGCATTTTCAGACTAACGTGTTTTTCCTTAGTGGCAAAGATGGTTGACTTGACTGCATGACCGTTCAGGGCTGACACTCCTTATCCTGTGAGGTGATTTGAATCCAACTGAAATTACAGCACTCTTTTCTTCAACCGTGGATTTTTGAAATTCAACTACTTCATGATTCCCTTCACAAAGTTCTTCCACCCTCTTTCTTCCTCAGCGTTGTATCTGTTTCAAATTTAAGTTTACAAGACGTGCAAGAGCTTTGATGATTCCATATTTATTAAATGAAGATCAAAGGCCCTCTCTGCTTTTTTTAGTCTTTTACATCTGTGAGGGGTGACATGCCATTTCAGATGACAGTCTTTCTTTCCACCATAGAATGCCTTCATTTTCAAGCATTTGCCTCTTTCTTCTTTATTTTATTTTTTAAAGATTTTATTTATTTATTTGACAGACAGAGATCACAAGTAGGCAGAGAGGTAGAGAGAGAGAGGAGGAAGCAGGCTCCCTGCTGAGCAGAGCGCCCGACGTGGGTCTTGATTCCAGGACCCTGGGATCATGACCCGAGCCGAAGGCAGAGGCTTTAAACCACTGAGGCACCCAGGCGCCCCACATTTGCCTCTTTCTAAGCCTAAATACTCTCCAAATTGTAAGCATGCTGCCATCACACATGGAATTCCACTCAGTTTGGAGAACTCCAGGAATATAACACAACATTCTATAGTGTCGCCAGATACTGCTTTGTCCCTTGACTTTGCTTCCGGGCTTATAAGAAGGTTTGAGTCAGCAATTATTATCTTCCTAAGTAGATCTTGTTGAGAAGATAGCTTTTTGCTATATTGTGTTATTTCTGTCTAATAAAGGATCATCAACAAATTTAAAAGATGGATCACATACACAAAAAAGATGGATCACATATAGAGGGAAACACATAATAGACAAATGATTACCATCCCACATACATGAAGACCTAAAAGTCAGTAAGAGAAGGACAAAGAACCCAATAAAAAAAGGGGGGGGCAAAATAATGAACAGGCATTGACAGAATAGGGAACCCAAGTGATCAATAAATGTGAAAGAAAACTCAAACTCACCGGTAATGAGGAAAATGCCAGGTAAAGTAACAAAATACCATTTCACACAGATAATAATGGCAAAAATTATAAAACTTAATAATACTATGTGCAGGCCAGGATGCAGAAAAGCAGAAAAGCAGAAATTTGGGTAAGTCGCCAATAGCACTGTGAAGTTGGCAGTAAACATCTTGGAAGACAATTGGCAATAAATTTGAAAATGTGCATAGCCTATGACTCAGGAGTTTTATTTCTAAGAATATATCCTAGAGAAACTGCACTTGTCCACAAGGAGATCTAGATAGCATCGGCTGTAATAGTAGTAATAACTGCTTGTCATAACACTGAGCATCAACTACATATCCATCGAGCTGGTAAGGGAGAAATCAACAGGGATACTGTTAAGTGATGGCATCTATGCACCGCTACGAGTTCAGATCTACACATATCAACATGGATATAGAAAATAATGGAAAAAGCAAATTGTAGAACATTATGTACTATTATAATGACTTAAAACTATACAAATCAATATAATTAATAAATAGTAGAGTGAAAGGAAAAAATAATAAAATAATAAACTCTAATTTGTTGTTTAAGTCCTGATTATAGTTGTCTCTGGGAAGGAGAAAGGGGGAGTGGGGCTGACAGAGGGGTCCAAAAAGGACTTCACTTTGTAGGTACTGTTTTGATTTTCATTAGAATACAAAGCAAATAAAATAACAAGTGTATTTCACTTTTGAGTGGAGAGTATACTGGTTTTTGTCATATCATTCTTTGCACTTCTGTGTATTTTTAAAAAATGTTTTACAACCAGAACATTAACAAGTAAGAGGGGGGCTTAACTGGAGAAAAAAACGTGGTAGGTACCCATGATGATCCTTTAAACTCTAAGAGTGCTCTGATGGGGCGGCCACTCTGCGGAGCCATTTTCGTAAAATGCAAACGGTGGCACTTATAAGGCATTCTCAGCATTAAATCCAAGAATCCAAAGACAACTATAAGAAGTGAGTATATTTGCCTCACAGAAAGTTAAAAGAAGTGGGGAAAGGTACAAATTATAGAAATAAAGATATAAAAATTGGTAGATTTCCTACATTTGGTTTTGGTTAACAGGAATGATTTCTACAATCTTAAGTAACTTACTGATGAATTTGAAGTTCTTGAAAATTCAAAGTCAACAACCTTCCCCAAAGCTATTCAATATGCCAATTATCTTGGTTTAAGCAACTTGTAATATGAAGTAATTACTTTAAACTTGACTGAAGTAAGCACAAATAAAATAGTGCATCTCTTTAGGGCAATCACGTACTCTAACATGAATAGGTAGATAACTCTTCTAAGTGACTGTAGGTAAGAATGAATTAGTGAAGAAATAAAACCATGCAACCCGCATAGTCTTTCAGCTTACAGTCTTGTCTGGAAGAACAGCAGTGCAAGTGTTACAGTAAATGGTGACTACTGTTGGGTTTTAACATTGGAGCTGGGGGCAGGGGATATGGGTCCCTTAAGCCCCCATAATGGGGAATGCAGGTCCTGTCTTTTTTTTTTTTTTTTCCCCAAAGACTTTATTTATTTATTTGACAGAGAGAGAGATACAGCGAGAGAGGGTACACAAGCAGGGGGAGTGGGAGAGGGCGAAGCAGGCTCCCCATGGAGCAGGGTGCCTGATATGGGGCTCGATCCCAGGATGCTGGGGATCATGACCTGAGCAGAAAGTAGACGCTTAACGACTGAGCCACCCAGGTGCCCCGCAGGTGCCCCGCAGGTCCTGTCTTTTTTTTTTTTTTTTTTTTTTTTTTAGAGATTTTGTTTATTTGACAGAGATCACAAGTAGGTGTAGAGGCAGGCAGAGAAAGAGAGGAGGAAGCAGGCTCTCTGCTGAGCACAGAGCCCGACGCAGGGCTTGATCCCAGGACCCTGAGATCATGACCTGAGCTGAAGGCAGAGGCTTCAACCCACTGAGCCCCCCAGGCGACCCCCCGCAGGTCCTGTCTTAAAGGAAGCACAGCCTCTAGTCAACCTCAGCTAAGTGCTGTCATTTTGGACACGTTATTGTGTCATGTCATCTGATTTTACAATATAAGTTGGAATCCAGATTTTTTTAATTAAGTCTCCTCACATAATTTTATATTATTCATTGTAAAAGGCGGGAGAAAGCCAAACGTGAACTATCATGCACTCAAAGGAGTACTATGCACCTGTAAAATAGATGAGGAAGGCTTTAAGGTACCAATGGAGAGTGATCTCCAGGGTACAGCAAGTAAAAAAGACAAGGTGCAAAACAGTGTCTGTAGAATAGTAGAGTGTCTATTGTGATGGAAAGGGGGAGGGTTTTTGTTTGTTTTTTTGCTTATATTTTCAATAAGAAAAAAAAACGAATTAGGATGCTTGGGTGGTTAAGTGTCTGCCTTTGGCTCAGGTCATGGTCCCAGGGTCCTAGGATGGTACTCCACATCAGGCTCCCTGCTCAGTGGGGAGCCTGCTTCTCCCTCTGCCTGCTGCTTCCCCTGCTTGTGCTCTCTCTCTCTCTGACAAATAAATAAAATCTTTTTTAAAAATAGAACAAACCCAAATAAGTAAATATGGTTACCTGTGAGGGTGGGTTGGGTGGGAGAAGAGAACAGGGATAGAAGCAAGACTTCTATGCCTCCAACTTGTATAGTTTTGACTTTGGAATTATGTAAATGTTTGATCTAGGAAAAACACCTAATTAGACCTTAAAGAAAAAAAAATTCCTGAAACAAATAAGCCTGTGAATGCTGAGCAGGGAGGGACTAGTGTGAGTCTCCAGCACATCTGCCTGCTTGACATCCAGACACCAAGCGGGGAAACTCACCTTTGGCCTGCCACACCCCCCACTTAAGAGGGTTCTCCACCAGAGGTGGGGCCTGGTGAAGAAATACCATCCACACTGAGAAAACCCAAACCAGCTACTTGTTACCAGCTTAGTCCTTAATCATAAATACAGCGGAGCAAACATTTAAAGAAAATGAGTCACATGAAAGAGAAATCAAAATGAACAATGTATGATCCGGAAGAAAATAGAGATTATTTCACCAAAGAGATCTCTAGAAAAGTTCTAATTAGTAATCTTATAGAAACAGATAGAATATTATAATCATTAAGCAAGCACAAGATGATATGAAGGAAAGCAATCTTAAAGAGTTGGATTTAACAATGATTATCAAAGGATCTACTCAGGAATATCGTGGAGATAAGTGTGGGTTTGGTTGAGACCACTGCAATAAAGTGAGTTTCGGCAACAAAGCAAGTCAAAGGAATTCTTGGGTATCCCAGTGCATATAAAAGTTGTCTTTACACTATATCATAGTCTATTAAGTATAATAGCATTATGCCTAAAATACTTTAATTAAAAATACTTTATTGCTAAAAAAATATTAGCCATCATTTGAGCTTTCAGTGAGTCATAAACTTTTTCTGGTGGAGGGTTTTTCTTGAAGGTTGCTGGCTGCTGATGGATCAGGCGGTAGTGATTGTTGAAGGCTGGGGCGGCTATGGCAATTTCTGAAAATAAGACAATGCTGTTTTCCACATCAATTTACTGTTCCTTTCATGACAATCGATTTCTCTGTAGCATACAATGACGTTTGAAAGCATTTTACCCCTAATAGAACTTCTTTCAAAATTGGAGTCAATTCCCTCAAACCTGCTGCTGCTTTATCAACTCAATTCATGAAATATTCTAAATTCTTTGCTGTCATTTCAACAGTCTTCCCAGCATCTTCACCAGTAGTTTCCATCTCAAGAAACCAGTTCCTAGCCAGCCATGAGAGGCAACTCCTCATCCATTCAAATTTTATCATGGAATTGCCCCAATTCAGTCCCATTTTCACGCTCCACTTCTAATTCTAGTTCTCTTGATGCTTCTTCCACATCTGCAGTGACTTCCACCTAAGTCTTAAACTCTCAGAGTCATCCACGACTGTTGGAATCAACTTCTTCCAACCTCTTGTTAATGTTGATATTTTGACCTTTTCCCATGAATCACAAATGTTAATGTCATCTAGAATGGTGAATCCTTTCCAGAAGGTTTCAATTTCCTTTGCCGAGATCCATCAGAGAAATCATTATCTATGGCGGCTATAGCCTAAAAAATGTGTTTCTTAAATAATAAGACTTGAAAGTCCAAATGACTCCTTGACCCCTGGGCTGCAGAATGGATGTTAGCAGGCATGAAAACATTAATCTTGTTGTGCATTTCCGTCAGAGCTCTTGGCTTACCAGGTGCATTGTCAATGAGCTGTAATATTTTGAAAGGAATCTTTTTTCTTTCCCTGAGCAGTAGGGAAGCAGTCATCTTGGCTTTGTACCACTTATAGAGTATAGGCAGAGTAGATCTAGCATAATTCTTAAGGGCCCTAGGATTTTTAGGATGGTCAAGGAAACCTGCTTTCAACCTGAAGTCACCAGCTGCATTCATCCGTAAGAGTCAGCATGTCCTTGAAAGCTTGAAAGCCAGGGCTACACTGAAAATTTGTTTTTCAGTGTAGCCACCTTCGTTAATAGTCTTAGCTAGGAATTCTGGATAACCTGCTGCAGCTTCTACAATTCAGCACTTTGATGTTGCACTTTGATGTTATGGAGATGGCTTCTTCCCTTAACTTCACAGACCACCTCTGCTGGCTTCAGACTTTTTTTCTGCAGCTTTCTCACCTCTCTCAGCCTTCACAGAATTGAGGAGAGCTAGGACCTTGCTCTGGATTAGACTTTGGCTTGAGGGAACGTAGTGTGGTTACTTTGATCTTCTATCCAGACCACTCAGACTCCATATCAGCAATGAGGTTGTTTTGCTTTCTTATTATTCGTGTGTTCATTAGAACTTTTAATTTCCTTCAAGAAATTTTCCTTGCATTCTCAACTTGGCTGGTTGGTATAAGAGACCAAGTTTTCAGCCCATCCTTGCTTTTGACACACTTTCCTCACTAAGCTGAATCATTTTTAGCTTTTGATTTAAAATGAGAGATGTGTACCTTTTCCTTTCATGTGAACAGCTAAGAGGCCATTATTGCAGTGTTATTAATTGGCTTACTTTCAATATTGTTGTGTTTTAGGGAACAGGGAGGCCCAAGCAGAGGGAGAGGGAAGGGAACAGCTGGTTGGTAGAGCAGTCAGAACACACACATTTGTTAGGTTGCTGTCTTATATACGGGTGCCGTTCATAGCACCCCAAAGCAATTACAACTGTAACAGCAAAGATCACTGATCACAGATCACCGTAACAAATATAATAATAATGAAAAAGCTTGAAATATTGCCAGGATTACCTGCAAGTGACACAGAGACACAGAGTGAGCAAATGCTGTTGAAAAAATGGAGCTGATAAGACTTGCTGGAAGCAAGGGTGCCACAAACCTTCAATTTGTAAAAAAATGCAATGTCTGCAAAGCATAATAAAGCACAGTGCAATAAAACAAGGTACACCTGTACGTAGAAAAGTGAAATAACAAAAATGGCTAATAAACATGTAAAAAATTGTTTAACCTCACAGCTAATCAAGGAAATGTAACTCAAAGCTAGATAGTTTTCATCCACGAGATTGGCAAATATAACATTGCTATTTTACTAATTGCCTTAGTTTGGGCTGTAGTCACAAATTACCATAGACCCAAAGGCTTCAACAACAAACCTTTATTTCTCACAGTGTGGAAGCTGGAAGTCTGAAATTGGGTTGGGTTCTGGACGAAGGCCTCTTCTGGGTTTATAGATAGACCTCTTGTGTCCTCACGTTGTGGGAACCAGAGAGAAGCAAAGGCTCTTTGGGGCACCCATACCATTTATGATGGCTCCATTTTCATAACCTAATTATTTCCCCAAGGCCTCCCCTGCTAATACTACCACATTGAGGGGTTTAACAGTAATCTAATGCTGTACATACAAACCACTCCCAAAGTGTCTTTTTAAAAATCAATTAGCTGTAATGGTTTTCTGGGCATTAGGAATTCAGTAGTGGTTTGCTTGGCATTTCCATCGCGAGGTGTCTCATTCTCATGAAGCTAGTCATTGAAGGCCTGGCTGGGGCTGGAGGCTCCACTTCCATGGTTGGCAAGTTGGTGCTGAGGTTGAAAGTAGCCTCAGGTCCTCCCCACAGATCTGTGTGAGTGGCCTTAGGGCACGGCAATGGATTTCTCCAGAGTAAGCAATATAAGCAAGGCTTTTTATGACAAAGCCTCAGAAATATGTGGTCACTTGTACCATGTTCTACTGGACACACAGGCCAGCCCTAATTTCTTGCGAAAGGGACAACACAAACACATGAAAGCCAGGAGGTGAGGATCATTGGAGGCTGGCTACAGCAACTGCAATATTTAGTTTTGGTAAGAAAGGGTGGAAATGGGTGCTCTCATACACTGAGTGTGTAAATTGATGTACTTCCTTTAGGAAATGATGGGACAGTAGTCAGGTTGAGATTAAAAATGCCCATCTTTGCATATATCCTGTGTGAAAGAAATATGTATACTGATGTTTACTGCACAGTGTTTGAAATAACAAAAAAGGGAAAAACTTAAATATCTGTAAATAAGGGAATAGATAACGGAATACTGAGAGGCAGTTACAAAGAATGTGCAGATTTATTGCCAACCATGGAAAGACTTTAGACACGTTGTTAAGAAAACAAGCAGAAAAAAAAAATACTCTTCCATTTACATAAAAAGACAAAAACCAAATACATGGAAACTGATTTTGTGTGCACGTGTACGTGCATGAATATAAGAATTTCAGGAAAGCTCTGGAAAAACACATGTAAACATTTTGGCAGTTACTTCTGTAAACAGGTGTAGTGTGGGGAGCACTTTTACTTTACTGTCGAGTTTGAATTTTTTAATAAAAATGGTTTTAGCAATTTAAACATTTAAAATCAGTAAATAACAGATTTTGAGAGACTACCCAAAATACACTCTCATAATAAAGAATATGGGCTTTAGTGGTTAGACATCATTATATTTGTTTTAGCTCTTCTGAGGCCCTCTCTGGCTTACTTACAGATTTCTAGTTGCTGCTACAGTTGTGTTGATCTCAGAGCAAGTCTTTAGCAAATTAAGAGAAGAGAGAAAGTTCTGAACTTCTGAATCTGTATTTACTTGTGGTGTTATAATGACAGGGAATGGCAATGAAATACTGCTGGCTCCTCTTAGCCTCTCAGTTTCAAAATACATAGAGGTCACTAAGATCGAATGAGACACCAAAGTCATGGGCATTCATTAGACGCTACAAAGGTGACCATTATTAGCTCAGGTCCATTCTAAATCTAGAGAAAATCTTTTTTTTTTTTTAAGATTTATTATTTGATAAGCAGAGATCACAAGTAGGCAGAGAGCAGGCAGAGAGAGAGAGAGAGAGGGAAAAGCAGGCTCCTCACTGAGCAGAGAGCCTGATGCGGGGCTCGATCCCAAGACCCTGGGATCATGACCTGAGCCAAAGGCAGAGGCTTTAACCCACTGAGCCACCCAGGCGCCCCCATTCTAAATCTTTTATCAGAAATAAAGCACTGTTTTGGTCCATACAAAAATGTGACTGTAATACAGGCTAAGTGGGGTAAAACCAATCATGACTTGTGTTGCTTTATTCTTATTCTTTTTCCCCCAAAAGTGTTTAAGGAAGGAATACCACCTGAGTCAGTTACTAGCTTAGAAGAGTGTATTCACTTGGACTATAAAATCAACATACAATTTATTGTTACAGAGGAAAAAAAAGTCTTTAAAAAATTATCACAGAAACACCAAAGCAACTGTATCTAGACAATCCATCATCAAATTACAGTAGATTTGTTCTCTAGGAAAGCTTACCTATAGGTAGAAAAATCATTGATTCTAATATCAATTTTAACACCTCAACTTGAACATTCCTATAGAAGTATCTATATTCATGAAACACTCACTAAAACAGCAACTCATTGTTTACATAGGTCATTTAACTTCTCTGGGTTTGAGTTTCCTCAGTGGGAAGTGAGGATTCAGGGTGAAATGATCACCAACAATGCTTCCTATTCCAAAAGTCCATGATAAATGGTTCTCTAACCCTCCTTCAACATGAGGCACTTCTTTTCCTTGCAAACTGATAAAATTCACAATTTTATCAGTTGTAAGCTTCTTGTTCGTCTTGAGAATGTGAATTCCAGCACAAGTCCTTTTTTAAACCACTCTCTACCCAAACTCACTGTAACAGAAAGCAGGCTGTAAAATTACCACGATGGGACCTGAACTGAAGCCAGAGTAAACAGCCTTTTTAAACAATGAGCAATGGCAGTAAAAAGCTACTCAACCAGACAGAGCCTGTTTCCAGAAGGTGGTGCAGTTACACCCGCCCTGCCCTGGCAGTCACTCTCAGCACAGCACACCATGTACTCCTCTAAGCGAGAGGATCCCAGAGGACGGCTACACAAACTGTGCTTTGACACAAGTGTCGGTTTGAGGCTGGCTCTCCTATCAGCCCTTCCTTGCCAATTTGGCCTTACCAGTTTACTGTCACTTAGCTTTATACATTACCAAGAATTGCTTTGCTCCGTGATTTCTGTACTATTGCCAACATTTTCTGTATAATAAAATATCTATTATTATGTATTGGGTACCCTTGGGGTTGAGACTCTCATGGAATACACGTAAGAAAAGCGTGAACCACTTTTCCTTTTCAACATTTCACATCTATAAAAATAAGACATTTGAACTCCATTTTTCTGCTTACAGCCACAGTAAAAATTAGAATGTACTCTTTTCACAGATAAGGTACATTCAGTTGAGATTGACATTTTTCTTACATCTTTATGCTTGCCAATCTCTAGGTTTTCTCATGAGGTTAAGAAGGTTGGGCCACCTGCTCAATCACAATACTCCTGTGTCAATACCAGATACCTCAAGACACGTAGAGTCAAGGCTCTCCAATTTTATGTATTTGGCCACTATATGAAGCTATGATTAATGCAGGAGAATTCCAGAAACCTTTTTAATATTAAGATGCATACCTTTAGATGCAGGAAAATTTTTTTGAAATGTAACTTTTTAGCAAGAAACTGATCAACAGTTTGACTATAATTAAAAGACAAATATAAGAATTTTGTTCAGCATCTTAGTGCATCTTTTTTTTTTTAAATGCACATGAATATCCTATGGAGTTACACAGGATAAGAATCTCTCAGAATGTACTTTTTTTGTATGAAGAGTTAAGAACTCACTTTGCAGAACATTACAAAGAGTGAGAGTACAGGAACTGTGTCCTTCTAACCTTTGCCTCCTTCAGTGGTATCACAATGCTTGAACACAAACACTTAAATGTTCACTAAATTCAACTGGGGAGGTTATATGGACACACCAAAAACTCTTGATGAGCATATACTGCAGAATCTAGTTACATAGTTTCAAAGACAGGAACAGATCTTTATTCAATGAGGTAGATAGAAATACTCAAAAGTAAACTCAAAAGTAAAGCATATTCTGAAATGTCCACACATGGATTTATAATGAATTTCTGAATATACACAGTCAATGTTAAATGTTTTCCTAACATTCGTCTATTCCAACAGTTTTCAATATTTAGCATACCTTTAATAAAGATTCTTATTTAGCCAAAGTAAACACTAAAATGATATAAGGCAAAATAATTCATTTTATTTCTTAAATACCTATGTATTTACAATCATAAAAATGTTCATGCATTATAACTCATGAGATACTATACTTTCACATTTATTAAAAATTAAAAATCTTGGGAAATCTAATTACTTATGAAGAAATTAATGGCTGATCAAAAACCATCATATTACTATTATTAGCTTAAGATTATATCATAATCATGAATAGCATTTCATCATGAATACCTTCATTTTACTTTTAAAATTATACTTACAGTTTTAAATTAAAATCTCATATTGAGGCAGTAAGACTTTACTTCAAATTACAGTCACATATGGAAGGGAGCTTTTGATTCAAGGTTTCATTATGGTCCATAGTATAAAGATATATTTTCATGAGGGGTACATGATGGATAGCCAGCAAAAGAAATATGCTAGCAGAGGGTAGTAAATTGCCAACTAAGCATGCACTGAACCAACAGACTACTTTAGAACATGGTAAGTCCTTGATTATTGCCAGCTTTTCTATAATGTTGAGGTTCTCAAAGGTCACTGAATTTTATAATTATCTCCAAACAATTTTCTTCATGGTCATTTAAGCTTTGTCTAAACAGCTGGGTATGTTGCCAAGCAACAACACCATCTCCTCTGCTTAATTCTGCTTCCAAAATAACTTCAGTGGCACCAGAAAAATCATGATAGGAGCGAAGAGTTTTGTCTGTTGGAGGAAAAAAAATAATTAACACTTCGCTTTTAGTAACTTAAAGAATATAAAGAGATAGTTTTGGAATACATATTTTCTATCTAACCTGTAGGTAAAATCAACTCTTAAAAAAATAAATACAAATTCCTTATGGAGGAAATATGTCCTTTGAAACAAAGAAATGACTTTTCTTCATCCATTTGTGTTTCACAATAAAAACATAAAACAGTTCTATTAGAATGAGGTTATACAGGTTTTAATTTTAATTTTTTTTTCTGCAGTTATATGAATGACTCTTGGGTATGAAAAGCTCAAATAAGTACCATTATTCTTCAGAGTGTTAAATATACTCATCATGATTAATTCTCCATTCAAATGCTTACCGCCTGACAGTTCTACTTGAACTGCTTCAGATCGCAATTTCCACTGTATTGTTCCAGTCTGAAAGGTTTGACTATTTGTTCTAATGGAAACGCTATCTACTTTTAGGCCAACTGACCCACACTCCAACTTCCAGGAAATATAAGCATAAGATGATCCTTCCCTTCGGGCTAAATACACCTACAAAGGAGGAAGAGAACAAAGAATTGTCATTAAGAATAAAATAGTGTAGAGAACACATATAGTCAGTCTTACTGTCATGATTAATAAAGACCTAATTTCTTCCCCACTGAGGAGATTTTCACTGTTAACATTTTGCATTTTATCAGCAATTTTCCCTATAGTGTATTTTGTTCCAGAAGAAAGATACTTGGGATACAGGTGCTCCGATAAGTATAGCCCTAAATAGGGTAGATGTTAACCAAATTTTAGTAAATCTTATTTTCTTTTAAATTAGTTAAGTCCAGCTATTTGATATGAACTTGATGATGAGTCCTGCTGAAAATGAAGAATCCTTTTAAATGCAATTTTTCTTCATCTTCTTTTCTAAGTCTGGATTTTCAGATAAGCTTTCCCAGAGCTGGATGGGCTATCCAAGTCAAGAAAGCAACTGAGTCATTCTTAAGTAATGGTTTAAAATGTAGTATTCATGCTGTGCCTCCACAAAGTATGCTCCCATTCCTTCACTATCAGAGACCCTTATCACTTTAAATGTATACTGTTTAAGGCATCCAAGTTTACTGGCTGCTTCCAGCTCATCTTCTCTCATAGTTTCATCCACATTCTAGAAAATGTGCATGTGAACACTAACACTTCCTTCACCCAGGCTCAAACCCCTAAGAATCTGACTCTTTATTCACTTATCCCTCATGCTCAAACTCACACAGTAACTCATGCAGTTCTTTGAAGTAAGTCTCAAAAAAAGACCTGTCCTCATTTATACCATACTTACCACTATAGTCATGACTTAATGCTCATCTCTCTCCAACTGCCTAATTAACGTTTTTAAAAGCCCACTTCCTTCCTACATTTGCATAGTTTAGAATGTACAGTAAGTAACTGGCTAGAGCTTTAAATCCAAACTCTCAGCTTTCAGTCCTTCACAGAATTTCACCCCACTGTGAACTGCCAATAATTCTCCACCCAAATGTAACTTATATCAGATGAACTTGGTATGATCTTAACCAAATCACCCATTTTCTGTAAGCACAGGCTTGGGATTCATATGGATTTAATAAATAGTACTTAAGTATTAAAAGTCTGCATACACAACCTATTCTTTTAGAAACCTCTAACTTACTTCTCAGGACAAACACATCTCCCATGGAAATGTCCTACTACCTGTTTTTAGTCATCAAGTAAAAAAAAATCAATCACTGCTAGTATTCTACTGGTACTCTACAGCCTATCGTTCTTCATCCAGGCTAAATATGTCAGCTAATTTAATTGGAAAGTTTTTAGAATCAGTGAGCCAGAGATTATCAACAATTAAAAACAATCACTCCCCAAGGAAAATGATTTAAACTCTTTAGACTAGATTGTATGGGATGGCACACCTAGATGTATGGAAGTGTCAACTGTTCAAGTTCAGGGCAACCTCACTATAACCTCCTCTAATGTCCATGTATTCCTACTGCAGTGCTCCTCCTACACCTGTCTGTGAGGAGAACCTGGGGCTATTGACCAGTGGTCACTGGTTCCATCTATCCTAAACTATTGGCCATCTATGGATTACCTATAATTACTACTTCAAGGGTGTGGATAGTAAAGGGGATTAGCTGTAAAAGATGAGCCAAATAGTAGGGTTATTGGAAGAAAGGTGGTTGAAAAAAACAAAGACTGGGGAAAAGAAATCTTAAGACAAATACACTTAGATTTAGGTCTCAGTGTATGCTTTTTTTTATCTCTTGTGTCTTTTTTAAGAGCTCAGTGGTTTCAAATGATCCCCTCCCCACCGAAAGTGTGGGTATAAAATCCGACAGATTCAAGTCAGGTTAATTTCAAATTCCTAGCTTACCCTCAGAATTGTCTTAGTTATACCACACGGCCACCAGGCCACAACTGTGGTTTAAACTGTCATAACAAGGTTTATAATAGCTGTTGAACATGTCTGAGAGAATTGCTTATTCTAAAACATACATTTTTCAGTCATAAAGGCATCAGCTTTTAAGACTCTAAAAAACTAAAGGATAGGATAGAATTCATCACAGAATTCTTAAATGCTTAAATAAACATTCAAACATATTGTGAGCAAATAAAAGGTCTCTCAGGCTAAAGAAACAGTATATGGAAATAAAACAAACTCTATTGATATTGAAAATTCAAGTCATCTTTTTCTTACAATATATTCCGTCTGTACTATTCTACCCAACTAATTTTAACCCAGTGTTTTTAGAGGTGGAAGTTATCAAGAACATGTATACTCAGTTTGATAACTGAAATTTACCCAAACAGTAAGATTTTTATATTACTGTTTTTTTTAATTATAGTCCTTTCTATGTGTAATAGCAACAGAACCGGTAATTATAATTAATTTAGGAGAAAAAAATATTTTACAAGCTTTTAATATTCAATTGTTTGGTCTAGAGAAAAAAAAAACTACTTTTTTTTTTTTTTTTACTATTAGATGTTCCTCACTCTCTTGAGTTATTGTAGACAAATTTTTGCCGGTCAGCTTTTTAATTCATTGGTATCATTTACTGTGTGCAGCTCTACATGCTTGGTTTTTCAGTTCTGGGGACTACCAAGAGCTACCTTACTTTAGCAAAAGGAAGAGTAAAATCAGAAGTCACGGACTTTACCCCTATAGACCTGAAATCTATACAGTATGCCAGCCCTTCCCTCTAGTGACCCATCCTTGCCCGTTTTTTGGCAAGTTTAAGGCATACAGTACAGGCAGATCACAATGTGTGGGTGAGAATAAGACCAGTCTGTGTAAGGCTTAAGGTCTCAGCTATGCCACTAACAAGGGACACAACAGAAACTTATCCTTTGGGTTATGGCTGTGACCACTATTTTCAAAACAGAACAATTTGCATGTGAGCTTCTTTATGCTCTACGTTTTTCACAGTCTACAGAAGATTCTCACTTAAAGATTTTCTGATCACTATATGCCAGGCTCTTCTGTCCACTGCTATGGTTTTCTGGAAGTTTGGTTTGTACTGCACTGTTGAAGCTGTTCTTTGCTCTGCTCTTAAAATGATTTTTCTGCTTAGCCTGTTAAGATTAACTCTAGTTAAAAAAAAAAAAGAGATTAGCTTAATTAAGTTTACTGTGCAGCAGACACTCTGCACATATTCCTACACATATCTAATGAAACAAGTTGCATTTCAATTGATTTTAATTTAATGCTGGTAAACTGGTATTGCTCATGATTCTTATTTTTGGTTATTCCTTTTTATCACTGCAATCAAACATTACTCACTGTCCCCACTGTATTTACATCTTTCTGTACTATGCTTATTTTTTTTTTTATCTGCAGCCTCTGTAATTATCTCTGGATCATTAGTGTGAGCATGTCCTTCTCTTGCCTGAAATCTTTCATGGTTTCCTGTTACATAACTGCAAGGTAATCAAAGTCCTTGGGACCTGTCCACTGTTCACCTCTCTAGTCTCACTTCCCATTCTTCTTCCCCATATTCCCTACAACTTACTCTTCCCTGAATATACCAGGTGTTTCTCACCCCAGTGCTTTTGCACATGCTACATCTCTATATCCTCTCTCTACACTGAGAAACTCTGCCTTTGCCTCCTTCTCCAAAAGCCTACTCAGGTATTACTTCCTCTGCAAGGTCATCATCTCTGACTCAAGAAGGCACAGTGGCTCTTCCTTCTGTCTTCTTTCCCTTAGAGTCACAAACAAACCCATATTCTTCTAGGACTTATCTCACTAATCTAAACAACTGGCCCACATGTCTTTCTCCTTCATTAGTCTGTGCTCACCTTGAGGCTTGACTCCTAATTTATCATTACAATCTAAGTGCCAAACACAATGTCTGAAAATGCACGTTTACTGAATGACTAAATGAATCAATTCTTGACATAATGCCATGCACCAAAAAGTGCTAAAGTGACTCTAGTGACAAAGATGATACTTTACAAAAATGCAAAGTACTTAAGAACATGCCAAGGGATCGTCTGAATGAAGACAGAGCATCTTTGACAGTCTACACAGTCTTACAGAGTCTGAGGGTGGTATAGAATTTATGCCATATGCATTCAAACATTTTTCTTACATTCACTAATCTTTACTAAACATTTATCAGGCACTATGCTAGATATATGCATACTGAAAGTACAAGTGAGTAGAAAAAGACAAAGCCTTTTCTTTGAGAATGTTTACAATTCTGGTAGGACAGAGACAAATAATCTATTATACAAATTTGTTAAATAAATGTCATGAAGGAGAGGTACATGAACAGTGAATAAATAAAGGGGGAAATGGATCCAGTTAGCTGGGACTACAGGGAGTGAGGCTTACACTCAGTTCCAAACAAAGGAATAAGTGAATCTAACACAAAAGAAAGTAAAAGGGCTCTGTGCAGAAGGCAGAAGGGCAGTCCAACTGCATCGCAGAGCAAAGGGATAGCATGGTGCAAGGCAAGGCCAGAGAAGAAAGCAGAGGCCAGGCTCAGAAGAGACTTGAGCTCTTTCTTACTCTACGAGCACTCAGTAATGACTGGGGTTTGGGAAATGCTTTTCTGGCTTAACAGCATGGAAAACAACTGTGAGATCCCGGAAGACTAATTAGGAACCTATTAACACCTTTATCAAGGTGTTATCACTTGCCTCCTAAAAGATATAGTGGTCTTTTTGATTCAGCTTTTTATACTCCTTCCAAATTAGACATCACTGAACTGTGTATCTGCCAAATAGTAACACTTATGAGTCTCCACATTCCTGGGAGGCTAACTCTGAGACAGTAAGAATCTGTTCTAAATATCTGAGGGCAAGCTGCTTATTATCTGTAAGGATTCCATGCTGGAGGTTACTGAGGAAAGGTGTGGTGGGAAATAGGCTTCTTCTATTTAGTGGAGCTAGAGAATCTCTAATTGGGAACATGCTAATACAAAACTAAAAATACTGGCTTAGGTAGAAAATTCAGTGTTTCAATGGCAATATATTACTTCTAAGTTATCAGACTCTGGAAGTGTAATGAACATTTTCATATTTTCTTCATATTATAACTTGAAACAGATTCACGCGAGTTTTAAAAGTGATATCCTCTGTATAGGTACATCAAGGCATAAGCTTTAATTGAGTGGGAGTCTGTTTTTTATTTAATGGCCTCCACATCTCATTTACAATATTTAAATCTTACTTATAAATACACCCTCTGGCTACAATGGTCTATTTAGAGAACTCCAAAACATGCCCTGTACTCCATGCCTTTCCCCTGCTGTTCCCTTGCTTCATGAACACCTACTCATCCTTCAGCGTCCAGCTCAAATGTCGCTTGCTCTGTGGAGCTTTCCCCAACTCCCACAGCCAGAGCTAATTACTCCCTCCTCGGTGTTTCCATAGCAATGTGTTGATATCCTTATTATAGCATTCTGCATCATGGGTAAGATGGCTGTTTATGCTTCGGCTTCCCCTGTTAGACTGTGAGGGTAGACACTGTATCTTTATCTTTTTACCCATGTAGCTGAGACAATGCCTGATATTAACAGGCATTCATTCAATAAATGTTTGCTGATGAACAAATGAGTAAGACAGAAGAAATATTACATAGAATCGACCTGTTTCTCATCACACCAAATTTTCTGCACAAAGTCATTATTTTCTCCATTAACTTTCTCCATTAACGCTGCTGGTGAGGGAGAAGGGCATACTCTTTCATTAGTTTCAGAAGGGTAGCTTAGTCCTTGGATACATAACATGTCTATCCTATCCAGCTTTCTGTTCAGAACAATCTTTGGGATAAGGATAGTCTTCCTGAGAAGTTCATCCGCTCTCATCAACTATATTGTCAATTACAGATACAGACATCTTAAAATTTTCAATTTGATCTTCTTCTATTTTTTATGGTCTTCAACTCAAGAAGAAAATTCCTAAACCTACAATTATAATAATGTTGTAAACTATTCTTAGTTTAATACAAAAAGATCACCAATATAAGCACCAAGGTAAATTTTAGAACAAAAACATGACTGGAAAAAAAGGCAGGGATCCTATCTCTGTATGTCTTCTGTATTCAATGCCTAGAACAGTGATAAGCATAAACGCTAGCAGCTGTTAAACCATGACTCACTTTTTAAATCTAGCCAATGTGTCTTACAAATGAGAAACTTCCCTTCCAACTCAAAAATCTTGGGCAGTCAACTTTAAAAGCTCCCTTTAGGTTGATGAACTCCTATGAAAAATCTATCAATAATATGGTTTGATGT
Organism: Mustela nigripes; assembly: GCF_022355385.1. Lineage (NCBI taxonomy): Eukaryota > Metazoa > Chordata > Mammalia > Carnivora > Mustelidae > Mustela > Mustela nigripes. Next base: position 77,706,208 of record NC_081558.1, on the reverse strand, counting down.
ACTGAGGTCATATGCGTAATTTTGTGTTCATTTTTGGTGTCTATCTAAGGGGAGGGCAGTTTAAAGGCAAGGCTTCTACTTGTAACAGATAGTCTGTGACGACAATGCAGGTTGATATAAGTAAACTACTAGTCCTAGCATCTATACCTTTATTTTTTAGGGCATGGAGAAGAAATAACCAATATTGCTGCTCAATCATCTGCATTCTTATTACATGAAAGTGTGTTAAATGGTTAACTCTTGGGACTTCAGATTAAATGTTAGAGTCCCCAGTAGCCTGCTTTAGTAGGTAATCAATAAGCACCTATCAAGGAATTAAATAACACTATATTTTATACACTCATGCAAAAATTAGTCATGAGTTGGCCATACATTTATTTTTCCCCATGAATGAATTAATTTCAGCCTCTTTAATGAAAATGGATACTTCCTTGATACAAATGCACAAATTTCTTAGGGACTTTTAATTAAACGTTGGGAGGATTTTCTTTTACAGGTTTGAGTATTATTAAAATTTTCATATGTCAGTTTTCACTTTACATACACAGTTTTTTTGATAGATCAGTTTTCACTTTACATACACAGTTTTCACTGAAACAGTCTACATTTGTTTAAACAATGACAAAGTTTTTAAACAATCTCATGCATGAAATTACCATGTTCCAGTCTGTTTCAACTTTTCTGAATATGGATTCCATTTTCCACACACCATGCTCCCATCCGGAAATGGTTTGATTATTATTTGAAACTCGGACATAACAATCTTTCACAATATTATAACAAAGGTGGAATTGTTTCGAAATCTTCTCATTTTCAGAGGGAATGAACAGGGTTTCTTTTCTCTTAAAAAAAGAAAGCAGAATTACTTTTCAAAATAATGGAAGACTCCACATAGTAATGAACGTGATTTCCTAGAAATTGGGGTAAATTAGGATATGTCACCTTCTTGCTTAACTCACTCCTACAACTTCTACTGTACTTAAACTCCAAACCTTTATACTAGGACTCTAAATGATCTATTCCCTACTTACTTCTCCAATCAATCTCAAGTTACTCTTCCAATAGCTCCTCAAAAAGGTCCATCCAGGTACTTCCAGCTCAGATCCCTGACACATATTCTTCTTTCTACTCTCCATATACTTGGTTCTTTCTCATCCTTCTGGCCTCAACTTAAAGCAACATTGGGTGCTAGGTATTAAACAATAAGAAAGCTTCAAATGTACAAGAAAACTTCAAATGCTTTTATATTCAAAAGCAGAATATAAAACATCTTAGAAACAAAAGAAGTGTGTGTGTGTATATATACATCACTGTCAGCATTATTAAAATAGTAACATTAAATGTATGAAAAAGATATTTCCCTAGTGGAAACTGTGATATTACTGTCAAACAGGTAAAGAAAAAAAGCAGCTTATTTTTAGAAAATGATTTATAATCATGAATGACCAAGTGTGTAACAAAACTTCCCAGTTCTTTTCCTCTTTATCAAACATATTTTAGGGTACTGGGGCACCTGGGTGGCTCAGTCAGTTGGATGGCTGCCTTTGGCTCAGGTCATGATCCCAATGTGGGATCAAGTCCCGCATCGGGCTCCCTTCTTGGTGGAGAGCCTGCTTCTCCCTCTCCCTCTGTCTGCCACTCTGCCTACTTGTGCTATCTTTCTGTCAGATAAATAAATAAAACCTTAATAAACGTATTTTAGGGTACTAACATAAACCAAATGGAAATAAAGTTTAAAAGTAGCATTATCTATTCATTAAAAAGGATAATTAATTACCAAAGGGAAAATACAAATATTTATGCTACTGAACATAATCATATATGCAACTGAATAATCTGGAGTAAGAATAACATTAATATTTCACAAAATCTTCTGTTTTTTAAAAGATTTTATTTTTTTAAAAGATTTTGTTTATTTGACAGACAGAGATCACAAGTAGGCAGAGAGGCAGGCAGAGAGAGAGGAGGAAGCAGGCTCCCTGCTGAGCAGAGAGCCTGATGTGGGGCTCGATCCCAGGACCCTGGAATCATGACCTGAGCAAAAGGCAGAGGCTTTAACCCACTGAGCCACCCAGGCGCCCCGATTTTATTTTTTTATTAGAGAGAGCAAGTAGGTGGTGGGAGGAGCAGAGGGAGAGGGACAAACACACTCTGCACTGAGGCAGAGCCTGATGTGGAGCTTGATATCCTGGCCTGAACAGAAATCAAGAGTTGGATGCTCAACTGACACAGCCTGCCAGGTAGCCCTCATAAAATCTTTTAAATCTAAGATTAAGATAAAACTTTTCTCTCCAGAAATAATATCACCGTTTCCTTCTTTTTCCAAATGATTTCAAGGTACAGTTTCATCATTTTTTAAGACTAACATTTTTCATTATTCAATTTACTTTTAAAGTGTTGGTGGTATAGTGGTGAGCATAGCTGCCTTTCAATTTACTTTTAAAATAAATATCTACTTCTAAAGAGGAAAATGATTTTTTAAATCCATGTCTGTAATGATCTCCAGTAACTGGTAAATTTAAAAAGAAATTTCAAAAGGGAAGACAATCTGGGCATATGACCCAATTCATATTTTTAAAGTTTAATCAACTTACATGCCATACAAGAGGAAGCATATCCGTCCATAAAAAGAAAAAAGAATGAAGACCTAATATCGATGCTTTATTTAAACTGAACACAGCTGTGAATTAAATTAGCTCTTTTAAACTGGCTTCATTTAGATTTAAACTTGTAACTTGCACTGCATCAGCAGTGATTTGAATTATCTGTTGAATTTAGATCTTGTAATTCTGTGGCTGAACCAACACTTTCAACTGTCTCTTAAAGATGATGAAATAAATTAAAAAGCAAACATAAAGTTTACTGGGGATAATTCACCCATTTTGGACATATTTTTTTATTGGAGAAATGAGCGGCAACAATGGCAAATTCAGAAAAAGCAGATATAAAACTCTAATTTATTTGGAATTCTGATATGATACAGTGAAGGGTTATTTTCCATCTAAGCATTTTTCATTACATATCTTCTTAGACATTTATATAAAATACTCAGTAGTGATCGACTCTGAATTCCCTAAGGGCAAGGGATAGGTCTACTGTACTTCCTTAATATCCATTACAGAGCACATTGTTTTTCACCTAGCCCCTAATATAGGCATATTTCCTCTGTTCATTATTTAATTTTGGGTCATTAATCAAGACATAATGTCTTAATATAAATTTGACAATAATAATCACACCAGAGATGATAATTTCTAGCTAATATGAGATGTATATAATAAGTATACAAGAAATAAACACTTTAATCCACTGAATTACCCAGGTTTATTATTTTTCTCACGTACTATATGTGTATGTATATATATACATGAAAACAGGTAAACAAGTTTCTCTAAAATGTATAAAATCTTATTTTGAAAAACTTGAACAGGCATTTCCCAAAAGAGGAGATCCAAAATTTAAAGAACAGGCATTCAACTTCATTAGTCATCACCAAAATGCAAAGTAATATCATAATATACTACTACTACATACTACCAGGGCTGCTAAAATGAAAAAGACAATACCAACTACAGGTAAAGATGTGGAAAATTCTCATACACTGCTGGTGAGAGTGTAAACTGGCAAAACTGCTGGGGAAAGCTGCTTGGCAGTATCCACCAAGGCTGAACACACTCCTAGCTCCTACTCAGATACCTACCTAGCAATTCCACTCCTAGGTACACACCTAACTCAAATGGATAAATACATTCACGTAAAATGTGTATAAATCGTCTACAGCAGTACGATTTTTAACAGTCAAAACCCAGAAACAGCCCAAATATCCACCAAAGGTGGCATGGATAAATTACATTTATACAATGGAATATTACAGAGCAATGAGAATAAACGTGCCATAAAAAAGCAGTAAAAAAAAAACTGCAGCATCAAGTTTGAATTTCATAAAATAATGTTGAGAAAAAAAGTATTCATATGAGTATGTATGGTACAATTCCAGTTACATAAAGCACAATAACAGGCAATACTAATCTATTATGTTAGAAACCATAATAACCATAATAACCATGGTTATTCTTAGTGGTGGCAGAAGTGACTGGAGGGAACGGATGGTTATTCCTTGGATTCTGGTGGTCTATTCCCCAGGCTGGTTGGTGGTTATGTGGGTGTTCAATGTGAAAATCTGGTAAGCTCTACATTTATAATTTGTGAATTTTTCTGTACGTTACATCAGTAACAGTTACACTCTACTGAAAACTAACATAGAAAAATGTTATTTTAAAATGCCTTGCTAAAAAAAAAATGCCTTGATAACTACTGCATGTGGATATACTATGCCAATCAATTACTGGTTCTTTCAAATGTTTGTGTTGTTCAATAATTACTCTAAAAGTTCATTGGAAGGTCGTGGCCTGGGGCACCTGGGTGGCTCAGCAGGTTAAATGTCTGCCTTTGGTTCAGGTCATGATCCCAGGGTCCTGGGATAGAGCCCTGCTTAGGCTCCCTGCTCAGCAGAGAGCCTGCTTCTCCCTCTCCCTCTGCCTGCAGCTCCCCTTGCTTGTGCTCTACCAAATGAATAAATAAAATCTTTAAAAAAAAAAAAAAAAGGTCATGCTCAGTGCATTTTTCTATAAGCAAAGAGCATAGTACTGGAAGCAATAGAGAAGATTAGAATTAAATACCTCTAGACCCATTTCATCACGGGCTACTCTCCAAGCCACTGACCCAGATATTCTTCCACCAAGTTCTCCAGGTTTAGGGGTTTTGGGAGATATAAATTCAACAAGCTCCACAATAATCCTCTGGAGAAGTTCTTTTCTTCTGTTTTCTGACAGAGATATTTGCCTCTGTAATTCATATTTTAAAAGAAGTCATTAAGATTAGAGAAATGTAGAGGTCTGCCTCTAAGTAAGAATATACATAAAACATTTGTATTTTAATGGGATCTTGAAAGACATAACCAACTTTTTGTTCACATGTAGTTATTTGGAATGTAAGACAATGTGGAAAACTTAAAATAATTTTACAAATTTTGTGTAAAGAAATAACTGGACATCCATAGCCAACTCTTTATGACCTTTATTGTCCTAGATTTTAAAATGGAGGTAGCAACTTCTGCTTCCAGCTATGACAGACTAGCTGTGTCAGACCAACTATCCTACCAAGGAAAGGTAGCAAAAGCTGGACAAAACATTATATGCAGGCACACATGTACAAACACCTGTTTAAATACAACAGAAAGCTACCAAGGTAACCAGAGCTAAACAAGCTAAGATCCCAAAGAAAGAAATGAATTGTGGTCAACTGAACATACTCCACTTCCTTCCCTTCCAGGCATTTGCCAATTATTAACTGGTCTGAGCCAAAGAGGGTGAGAAAGCAACCATGAAACGATATTTTACGTGCTGAAAAACACAGCAAATTTTTACATTATCACAGTATGGTGGACTAAATCAGTTGGAGTTCAAAGCCTTTCAAGGTGAGAGGCTCAAGGGCCGTACATTAGAAGGTGAAATTACAAACAGACCCAAAGACACTTCACCTTGAAACTCAATCACTGAGTTAAGGGGATCTGCCCTATCCTAACTGCTTGCCAGAAGCAAAATTAGTGGTTTGGCTTTTAAATCATAAAAAACCCCACACATGTATAATAGTAAAAAATTTCAATACTACCAAAGGGATATTAAATAAAATCTGAATCTTCCTTTTTTAACCTCTAGTGCCTTTTTCCAGAAGAGTCACTGTTAACAATTTCCTGTGCCTTCTTTCAAAAATTTCCATTCTTGGAGAAATGTTATAATTATATTTAAGACACAATTTCTTTGAAAAATAAAAACATACTTTTTATGTCTAGTATTATATACACTGAAATTTTGTTTCACTAAACTTTGGTAAGAGATGTTATGATAACTGAATACACAAAAAAGCCATGATATTTAAAACAAGACCTCAAAGTTTTCAATGAACAATAAACCATTTAACATATTAGAATATTTTTGCTTGCAAAATAATGCTGCTACTCTCAGAGTTTCAATGGGTTAAAAACTGGCCATTCCTGATTCTATAAAAACTTTAAATGTCCTCTCAAAAATGCCAAGTGCTCATACCTGTTTATTAAGTCCATTAATAGTTTCTCGAAGTAATTCTTCTTTAACCTCAGTTCTTCTGGAGATTACCTCATCATGTTTACAAGAATATCGCCAAGTGACATCAACCACCTCAAATTACAGAATACAGTATTTAACAAGAATACAACCATGAACCTTAATTTGCTAACTACCAAGAATGTATATAATTCTTAGTTTTTAAAAATGCTATCCTTTGTTTAAATTTTAAAACCTATTAAAAAAATACATGCTTTTTATTTATTTTTCTAAGAGGTACACTTTCAGGAAAGCCTGTGATAAAATGAGATTTCCAGAACATTTAGTTTTTTAAAACTTATTTACAAAGTTGATTTCATAAAATTAGACAAATAAAACCTTGTTTCATTTTTATTGTATTAAATTTACATTAAAGAACTAGTTTGTGACAAAGGTACAAAGAAAATTTAATGGAAAAAAGAGAACATTTTCAACAAATGATGCTAGGGCAACTTGTTATTCTAAGGGGAAACAATGAATTTCAACCCACACAGTGGACTATATACAAAAATTAACTCAAAATAAATGACAGACCCAAATGTAAAACTGAAAATATAAAACTTTCAAAAGAAGACACAGGATAAAATCATTGTGGCTTGGGCTATGCAAAAATTTCTTAGATACATCAAAAAGCACAACCCATCATTTCACCGTCTATATGAATACTGAATCATTATGTTGTACAAATGCAACTATATGTCTGTTATACCCCATTTAAAAGAAAAAAAGCACAATCCCTGAAAGAACAAATTGATTAACTGGCTGTTATTAATTATGTCTCTTCAATAGTATAGACAGAATGAAAAGACACACCAATAACAAGGAGAAAATCTTTGCAAAGCATCTATCTGGAAAATGACTTGTATGCAGAATATATGAAGAATTCTCAAAATTCAACAATAAGGAAATGAACAATCCAATTTTTTAAAAATGGGCAAAGAAGACTATACATGGCAAATTAGCACATAAGAAGATACTCAGTATTATGTCATTAGGGAAATGCAGATGAAAACCACAATGAGATTACCACCTCACATCTATTAAGAAGGCTAAAATTAAAACAACAACAACAACAAAAAAAAAACCAAAACCAGATGACCATACTAAGGATATAGAAGTTAGCAAGCATATAGAGAAACTGGGAACTCTCACATCCTGCTGGTGAGAATATGATATGGCATGTGACTTTGGAAAAGAGTTTAGCAGTTTCTTTTTCCTCCTTCCTTCATTCCTTTCTTTCTTTTTTAAGTTTAGCAGTTTCTTAAAAAGTTAAACATACACCTACCATATGATCCAGTCATTCTACTTCTAGGCATTTACCAAAGAGAAAAGACAGCATATGGCTTTATAAAGACTTGTGCATAAGTGTTTACAGCAACTTTATTTGAAATAGAAATAGTAAAAAACTGGAAATTACCCAAATGCCCATCAAGAGGTGAATGGATAAACAAACTATGATGCATGCATACAATGGAATATTCAGTAATAAAAACAATTTTTTAATGACTTTTAAAATTCTTTTTGAGAGACAGGGAGTGGAGTGAGCAAGAGAGAACATGAGTTAGGGAGGTGAAGGGGAGCGAGAAGGGGAGAAGCCGGCTCTCCACTGAGCAGGGAGCTGGACACGGGGCTCTATCCCAGGACCCTGAGATTATGACTTGACTCAAAAGCAGAGGCTTAACTGACTGAACCACCCAGGTGCCCCCAAATAATAAATTATTGATATGTAAGGATAACATGGATGAATCTCAAAATTATGCTGAGTAAAAGAAACCAGACCATGCTCACCAAAAAGAACATACACTGTATGATTCCATTGTATATAAAACTCTGGAAATGCAGATTCCTATATAGTGAAAGAAAGCAGACGCATGGTTGCCTAGAGAGGGGTAAGAAGGAGGGATAAAAAAGGAGATACGGAAACTTAACAGGGATAGTGAGCAAGTTCCCTAGCTTTTTTTTTTTTTTTTCCAAAGATTTTATTTATTTGACACAGAGAGAGAGATCACAAGTAAGCAGAGAGGCAGGCAGAGAGAGAGGGGGAAGCAGGTTCCCTGCTAAGCAGGGAGCTGATCCCAGGACCCTGAGATCATGACCTGAGCTGAAGGCAGAGGCCTAACCCACTGAGCCACCCAGGCGCCCTGTAAATTCACTATCTTGACTATAAAGGTAATTTCATGGGTGTATACAAATGACAAAATTTATTAAATTACTTATTTTCAATATAAGCTGGTTCTTATATGTCAATTATACCTTCAAAGGCTGTCCAACAAAAGAAATATTTCATTCTCAGAATATAATTTTTGTGCTTATGCCTTACCTCATCCTTAGAAAATGCAATGACATAGGAAAGCTTCTTGCCCCACCCAATTTCATAAAGGAGTGGCTTATCACAGACATCTTCACAGGCGTCACAGTGCAGCCACCGCTGCTGAGAAGGAGAATAGACTTCTGTCCAGACATGGTCTACTCAAGAGACAAGAGAGCAACAGAAAGAAAAAAAAAGAAAGAAAGAAAGAAAGAAAGGAAGGAAATGAAAGTTAAGTTTATAAAACCAGAATGATTTCCAACAACTATCCACAAACTCTAAAGGATCACAGAAGAATTTGTAAGGGTCTAAATTTTAGTTATTAGGTCTGAGCATTTTGTGGCACACAGGACTCTTAGCATATTTGTTTAAATTTTTTTGTCTCTTTGAAATCCTTAAAAATGTTTTTGGACTATGTCCTTTAATGCGGTCAGTTTTAAGCTTAATTAAAAATAATGTGAGCTCTAACTCTAAAAAGGTGAATATATTGAACAATGGCATCAAAAATATCAGGCTCAGTCTTTGCTAATATGAAGGAGCTAATGACACTTTTGAAACTGCAGTCTCTTTTGCCCTGTAAGACCCAAACCAGTAGGAGGTCTAACAAAGGATCTCTGGTTACTGATGTTCTATATTTGATTGTAAGAGAACAGTAATTCTTAAGTGAAGGTTTCCTTTTATCCTAAAAAACAACAGAAACACAAGTAAAATTCTGACAAGGGAAACAACTTTTAAATATGTAGATGAGAACAGTCATTTCTAAAGAAGGACAATAAAAATTTCACATGGTTTTTATTACCTTTTTTTGTATACTGAGATTTAAGATTACTACACCTTTTACACTAATTGCTATCAAAACAAAGATTTCTAGAGCATATTACATGTTATTATTCATACAGAAAAAGCATTATTTAAAGTGTCATGGTAAACTGTTTATAAAAGAATGTTTATATTGTCACGTTTAAAGTGCCCAGCAAAATGTAAGTGGACTACAAAAATCTTGAGATTCCCCACAAAAAACTCGAGGTTGATATTCTTATTTTACAGAAGGCAAATGGAAACTCAGAATGACAAGGCCAGAGAGTAACAGATAGAAAATGATGAGCCCAGACTATAAACCCAATCTTGAAGTCTGCACAGCCCTATTGCTCTGCTCACACCACGTTTTGTACCTGTGTAATCCCAAACATAGCGAGCTTCAAACCCTAAGGCTCGGCAGCACAGTGTAAAACAATTGGCCCACTCGCCACACCGTCCACATCTTGTTTCCAAAAGTTTCTCAGGGTTATTATATCTGTTTTAAAATAATCATAAAAAAGCTTTGATTCATTAACAACATCAAGAATTTTAAACATTTTTTATTACCTCTGTGCTAAACAATAATATTTATTTTATATTTTTAAAAATTATTTTAATTGAAATATATTTGAAATACAATATTGTATTAGTTTCATTTCACATTCTTAGACAGTGATTATAGAGCCAAGAATATATGATTATTGTTAACAGAAGCTTTTTTGTTACTTTTGTTAATTATGTTAATAGAAGCTTTAATGAAAATGATTAAACAGTGGTACAGCCTTCAAGGAGTTTACAGGCCTTAGAGGAAGAAGAAATTAACACAAAAACTAATACATGGCAGAATGTGACAAAACCATATATTAGGTCGGATTGAGTCTTATGTGAGAGTGGTTGGGAGGACAGCTTGTATTTAAACTGGGCCTTGAAGGGCAGATTAGATTTGGATAGGAAGAGATTCTCTAGAAAATCTGCTTAAAGCATTGATATTATTCTAATAAGTGATATAATTAGCTCATGCATGTAAAAGGTAAACAACAATAAAAATTTTAAAAATGAAGTTGAACTCAATTCTACTTAAAGTACTACTTTTCTGTCTAATGATTTTTTTTTTTTTGACTTTATTTGTCAGAGAGAGAGAAAGCAAGCGAGCGAGCACACAAGCAGGGGGAGCAGCAGGCAGAGGGAGAAGCAGGCTCCCTGCTAAGGAAGGAACTCAGTTCAGGACGTGATCCCAGGACTCTGGGATCATGACTTGAGCCAAAGGCAGACACTTAAACCAACTGAGCCACCAGGCATCCCTCTAAACCAACTGAGCCACCTAGGCATCCCTCTAATGATATTTTTGATTGATTCCCCCCCCCCTTCTTAACTCCTTAAAGGTGCTTGCTAATTTGGAAGTTGTTTTTTGAAAGATGTTTTAAAAAGGTACTCCAATTATCAAATTATCATAAATTGGAGAACACCAAACTTTGCATACTGTGTTGAGAAGGATCTTGGTTGATAAAACTAAACAAGAAATGGTCCCTAGCTGAGTAGAGATGCTGGCCGTGAGCTTGTGGAAGGAAGCCATTACGTGAATAAACTGGCTCGACCATGACAAGTTTGTCTTACGTAGACGCTGCTGTTTAAACTAGCTAAATTAAATGAATTTAAAATTAAGTAGTTAAGTAATTGAAAAAAGATGTAAATTTATATGAAGAAGTAATAACCACAGAATTAGAGTATCCTATGCCTCTTCTATATACTACTTGTATCAGTTGAATGATCAGCTTAGCCTAGAATTAATAGCGTTCATCATCCCAACTCTATACATAGTTAAACAAATTAACGTCAACAAATTAACAGTTAACAAGCAAACAAGTAGAAAGGAAAACAGTAAATATTTTTGTTAGCCTGTGCCCCTCTACAGGGATATGTAAGGATAACATGGATGAATCTCAAAATTATTATGCTGAGTAAAAGAAACCAGACCACACTCACCAAAAAGAACATACACTGTATGATTCTTATATCATTATCAGTTTATATCTAACGGCCTAGAAAAGTTTATGAGGAAAGAGATTTAATTATTATTTTTTACCTTCCAATCTTTGCAAAGTACCTGTGCAAATGTATGCTGACTGAAGAAATAACCTGAATTAATTTTATGTCATTCACAGATACTAGATTCTGTATATTCCACAGGGCTGGTTCCTAGTTAGGATACAACTGAGTCCTTAAGCTCCAAAAACAGGGATTTCAAATACTTAGTATCTTTCCCTGACCAGTGATACAATCAACATTTTTGAGTATTGTCAATTTAAAAAAATACTGGTAAGAGGCTTGTGAATTAAAGGATGAAAAAAGTTAACTGAAAAGTTCAAACTTCTTTAGTTTAAAATTTAGGTAATGAGGATATGTTAGGTTGAGCAGGGGAGGCACCTGATTAAAACAAAATTCTGTTGTTAAAAAGAAAACAGCAAGATGGTATTATACTTCTACCTTCCACATTACCATCTGATGATTATTTTAAGTACAGCATTGTCTTTAGTGTCACAATTTATCAGTATTATTATTAATGTTGCTAGTGTTATTTTTATGTGCTATCAATCATTATTAAAATTATCAGAAAGTTGAAGTTATATAAATAAAGATTAATGCAAAAGTTACATTAGAAGTGCTAAGACTATACTCAATTTATATTCCAGAGCAAGAATAAACATACATTTCCTATAAAAAGGCAGTAATTACTTTAGACTTTGCAGGCCATATGGCCTCTGCTGCCAGTATTCAACCCTGTCACTGGAATGTAAAGAGTTATAGATCATAAATACATAAATCAGCATAAATGTGTTTCAATAAAACTTTATTTATAAAAATAGGATGTGGGCTGGGTTTAACCTGTCAGCCACAGCTTGCTGACCTCTGCCCTAGAGGAATGTATTTCTAATAATTGAAGAGTTCATTCAACAAAAATTCTTTTCTAACCATTCCATTAAAGAATAATGGAATCTAACTTTACTGTCCCGTGGACACCCACCTTGGGAATCGATTGCTGAACTGGCATGCACTGCAGTAATGATCTTCTACTCTGTTTGCACCCCACTTCATCTCATCATCATTGGGGAATAGTGATTCACCTCTAGACTTAGTCTGGCCTCCACATTTGCTGCACAAAATGTCATTGATCCATTGAAAAAATTCTTCCTTAAACCAGTGTAAAAGCTCCAGCAGAAGAAAATCCTCATCACTTACATTAGTACCTGAGAAGTTAAAACAGAGCCAAGTAAGATCTAAAGCTGATAAAAACTAAAAACACACATACATACTTTATTCTCGAATACTGAGCCAAAATAAATGAAAATATAAGAAGATCTAAAAGGTTTTCTCAAATATGATGCAAGAAAAGAATTGTCAGCATATTGTGAACCAAATACACTATACATTTACAGGGGCAGGACATTTACCACTCTGTAACCTCTAATCAACATCATGCACTAACAAGTGAACTGAACACAGCAACCTTTCAGGGAACTGTGGTCAATGTGTAGTTGATCTTGAAACACAGGGAGGTTAAGAAATCAGTTTAATTTTAAAACATTTAAAAAGAACTACATTCAACTTGTTATCAGGTATATATACAAGTAAACAAGAAACAATAACAAAATCACTAGCAGAAAGTACAGAATTCCAGACACCTTAAAAATTCAACCTATCAGCTTTTCTAGCAGTGCTTCAACTATACAGTATAATCCATCTGTGAATATTCACCATAAATCACCAGAGGCACAACAATGTCCACACAGTATACAACAACCCTGGCAAGTAAGTACAGCCTATATTATATAAAATTGTACCTATTTGTCAAAATAAAAAATGTCTCTTAACCACATTCAAGACTATGGTACCTTGGGTAAGAAGAGAAGGAGAGGAGAAAAGAATATATAGGAGACACATACAGGAGTCCTCATCTCTTTCAAGTTTTATTATTAAGAAGTGATCATAAAACATACATATGAAGGTACTATATGGCATAATGTGAAGATCTAGTAAAGTTTAATGCTGGTCACAGGTGTTTGATACATTATACTCTATTTCTATAGTTATACTCCATTTGTTTGATATCGTTCAAAATGAGAAAACTGTATTAGGAAAAAAACTAGAGAATATAAAAGCTAGAAATATATTATGTTCCTGGATGGGAAAACAATACTCCAAAGTTGTTACTCCTCTACAAATTAACCTGTAATCTAATGTAAACCCAATTACAAGATAATTTATAAAGTATTTAATTTAAAAAATTTATTTAAAAATATAAAAAATTTATTTAAGAATTTATAAAATAAATTTATAAAATAAATTTTCATAAAATTTGGCTAAGAATATAATAAATTCATTTAGTAATGTCAAAGCACATTACAAAATTTTAATAATTATAATACTGTGATATTGGTGAAAAACAAAAAGCAGATCACTGAAACAAAAGAATGATTCCCAAAAGATCTTTTTTTCTTTTTTTAAAGATTTTATTTATTTATTTGACAGAGAGGACAGAGATGACAAGTAGACAGAGGCAGGCAGAGAGAGAGGGGGAAGCACACTCCCTGCTAAGCAGAGAGCCCTTGATACCAGGATCCTGAGAACATGACCTCAGCTGAAGACAGAGGCTTAACCCACTGAGTCACCGAGATGCCCTGATTCCTAAAAGATTTCTAAGTGATACATGCTATCTAATAAAGTTAGCCTTTCAAACTAGTTCTAAGAAGATGACTGTTCACTCAATAATTTGGGGACAATATATCAATTCTATATTGAGAGAAGGAATACTAGAAAGCTAACAGAAGTCACAGAAGAATATGTTAATGACTGTGGTAGGGAAGGGCCTTCTTAAGCAAGATGTAGACTGTGAAATCAATAATGGGAAAGAATAAGCTTTCTTAAATTAAAAGTTATAGCTTATGAATTTCAAAAGATACACTAAATGAAATTAAAGAACACCAGGAAAGGGGTGTCTGCCTTCAGCTCAGGTCATGATCCCAGAGTCCTGGGATCAAGCTCAGCATCAGGCTCCCTCCTCGGCAAGAAGCCTGCTTCTCCCTCTGCCACTGCCCCCTGCTTGTGTTCCCTCTCTCGTGTCTCTCTGTCAAATAAATAAAATCTTAAAAAAACAAACAAACAGAAAACAACACTGGGAGAAAAAAAAATGTAATACATCTAACAAAGTATCCAGAATATATAAAGAATTTCTATAAATTGGTAAGAATATTAGCAAACCCATTAGAAAAGTTCAAAGTCTATAAAAGAAGTCCAATAATTCCATTAAGTAGAAATAAGTACTTTCGGTACTTCTGATGTAAACTGAAAGACAATTTGTTTGATAGGACCCTTTACAGTGTTAAGTCACACACCCCTGATACTTCTGTATTCATCTCAGAGAAACACTTGTGCATATACACCACAAGGCATGCTTTGCAAGAATTCTCACTGCAGGAGCATTCAGAATAGAGAAAAATGGTAAACAGTCTCAATGTCTAGCAACAGGGAACTATATAAACATTAGTAAATGCATACTATAGAACACTATGGAGGGTTCAAAAGGTTTCTAAGACAAGTTAGTAAATGAAAAACACCAAGAAACTGAAGATACATGGGATGATAAATTTTATGTAAACCCACACAACTGAAACTATTTTTGCAGGTAACTATGCGTGTAAATACATAAGAGAAGGTATGAAAAGGAACATATCACACGGTAATAGCTGTTACCTACAGAAGAGGTATAGGACTGACTGGCAGGGAGAGTTTAGCTTTTCTCATATAATATGAAAGTTTGTATTAGATTCCAAATGAACTTCAGAAATACAGCACTGCCGCCCTTTTTCTCCATTAAGTGCCTAAAGCAGAGTAATCTTTTTAAAAATGCAAGGCCACTAGTCACTTGTGGTTAATGTGTACTTAAAATGTGTTGACTGTAGGTAAAGAACTGGACTTTTGATTTTTTAAAGCTTAATTTAAATATAAATACCTATATGTGGCTAGTACTGCCCTGTTTTCTAGAATCTTTGCAATCTCTCCTTTTCCCCTTGTCTTTTCATTCTGGGAAATCTCCTTTACTTGCACAGATTTACCTATCACCCTAAAGTGTACTCCAGGCCTACATTTTCACCTGGTCCAGATAATGGCCAGCAGGTACTTTAAAGCATTTCCCTTCAAAGACTGTTCCGTCCTCCTTAACATTTTCCTTAAGCATACACAATGCCTTGTCACATCAAATGTACTCAGCAACTGCAAACAACATGTATTCTATCACCCCAGTAACTCACATCCATTTTCTCCCCTGCTGTCACAATACCCTGTTAACCCTAATTCCTCTTTTGGAAATTCTATTACTACTGTGTTTCCACTCTTCTCTCCTTGCACTCTGTTATTCTTGTTCATCTTACAAGTTATAGCTAGATCAATTAAGCACACCTCTGAGGTCACTTACGTGCTTAAAGCTTCAATGGTTAATGCAGCTGAATTAAGTAATCAAGAATACTTGACTTCCCTGAGCAATGGCTTTATTTTCTCCTTGCTAATGAACAGACTACATAACCTTTTTGCTTCATGTTCAATCATACTAACATTGTAATGTTAGCTTTACCACTAAGACATGTACATCCTCCTAATTTCTTTGGTCCTTATTTTCTATTTCAAAACTTTGTTGAAAGTATTCTTTGTTCCATTTTATCTCTAGTTCTTTTAGGAAAGAGCATATATAAATTATATATACTGATAAATTCAGTATATATTTCTCTGCCTGAAATTCAATGTCAACCAAAATACGATCTCAGCCTACCTGATCTCTCACTACTCGTTTACCCACTCCTTACACTATACACAGCCAGATTTTATTCCTCACTGTTCCCCACATAGAATATAACTCTTCTGCCTCCATACATGCTGTTCACTACATTTGGAACAATACCCCGACCTCTGCCTTAGTAATTCCTGTGGCATCTCAGGTTATTATTCCAACTCATCCTTTATAACCTAAAAAAAAAAACAAAAACCCTCAATCTTCTACTGATTTTCACAATACCATTCTACCATTCTTTCTTCCCTACTTAAAGCTCCATTATAGTGCTCTTAAATTTTAAGTGTGAAAGAATATATAGACAAATCTCATAAGTCACACTCTGATGTGAAATTATGGATGGCTTATCTTACCCCCATTTTCTAAATTTTCTACAAAAAAAAGCCATGTATTATCTTTATAATTATAGGGAAAAAATGCCAGACAAATGTCGAGAGGGACACTGCTGTGTCTCCTCTGTGGGGCTCAGCCAAATGAGTCACACATAAAACATGCTCTGGTAAAAGTACCTGTTAAACAGGCATTTATGTCAAGGATTATCTAAAGGAGCACAGTACTTTAATGTGGACAGGATCTTTGTGATCACATATTAATAAGCATTCTTACTTCATAAATTATTAAAAAAACCCTGTTAATTCAAGAATATGAAGAATTGTCTGAAGGTCTCACAACAATGTTGTTGAATTAAGTCTCAGGCCCAGAATGGTTTTTAAATACAAGAAAATGACATAGTATAATATAATAAAAACAAAACTACCAAAATACAATAGGCAGCAAAATACCTAAATGAGATACGTGAGGAGTGATTAAAAAATGGAAAAGAGACTCATAGTTAATCCCTCAGAGAGACTTCCGGTTTTAGCTCTGACATGTAAAGAGCTTAGAGTTGTCATTCCCATCATTACAACAACAAAAAACTGAACGAACCAAAATCATTGACTTTTCTTAAGCTCCTTAGAGTTCACAGGGCAAACTGTCACCCTGAAATCTGGAGAGACAGACAAATACAGAGAATCTTAGCCAAATATATGGAATCACAACCAGCCATCTGCTATATGGAACAGAAGCCACTGGAGCCATTAATTGGTAGGAACACTTAAATGATAATTTTGACAAACTGCTGGAGTCTGAATATGGACAAGCTTTAGTAAGAAACACAATCTTTAGGAGGGGTTCCTTACACTCTTGTGGGCTTTCCTTCCAACAATTCTACCAGGTTTTCTTGGTGAAGAACCAAAAAAGATCCCCTCATAGCTCTGAGAAGAGGAGAAGATTAAGAATTGCAAAGTATGGGGTGCATGGGTGGCTCAGTGGGTTAAGCCTCTGCCTTTGGCTGAGGTCATGGTTTTAGGGTCCTGGGATTGAGCCCTGCATTGGGCTCTCTGCTCAGCAGGGAGCCTGCTTCCCCCTCTCCCTCTGCCTACTTGTGATCTCTGTCTGTCAAATAAATAAATAAAATCTTGAAAAAAAAAAAAAAAGAATTGCAAAGTGTGCCCAGAGCCTCTTTTACAATTAAGGCTTACTCTTCAGGGAAAAAGATTTTACCAGAGCCTTTGCAGAAGTAGGGAAAGGGAACTTCCCTGACCCTAGCCACCTCTATCTAGCCTTCCTATCTCATCTATGGGAGAAAAAGTTAAGAAAGACTTGGCAGGGTCACAGGTCTGAGGATACATGCCCACTAAAGCACTGAGATTTAATCATCAGATTACAGAGGGCTTCTACTCCCCCTTGCCTTACCATTACACCAAAAATGCTCTGGTGTAACAACGATGGAATCTACTAAAAGATGCAGACTATATCTAAGGAGGAGTTTTTTGGAAACAACAGGGGAGACAAGAATACCAGAGGAAGTCTGAAGTTTCTGACACCTACTGCTAACATTAAACATAACCCAACTCCTTGTTAAATGGACGTAAGACCTTATATAAAGGGCTTACTCACCTCAGCTCCAACTACCCAATACATCATGTCTAACTTAAAACAAACAAATACAAGATGTATTAAAAAGCAAGAAAAATCAGTCTAAAGTGATAAAGCAAGTATCAGAACCACCCAGATTTTGGAATTAGCAAAGAATTTAAAACAACTAGATATTAGGTATTCTCACGAAAAAAGTAAACAACATGTAGAAACAGATGGATAATGTATATAGATTTTTTTTTTTTGGTCTGTTTAGAAACTTCAAAAAAATTTAGAGGAAATGATAGAAATCCAAAACACTGTAACAGAATGCCTTTCGTGGGCTCATCAGTAGATGGGACACAGCCAAGGACAGAGTCAGTGAGCTCGAAGGCAGGTTAACAGAAACTTCCCGAACTGAAAATCAAAGACCAAAAAAAAAAAAGGAAAAAGAGCACAGAACATCCAAGAACCGCAGGAAAATATCAAAATGGACCAGAACATCTAAGAACTGTGGGAAACTGAGGCAGAGACAGATAAAAGTGAAATAGGAGGGCCCCTGGGTGGCTCAGTGGGATAAGCCTCTGCCTTCGGCTCAGGTCATGATCTCCGGGTCCTGGGATCGAGTCCTGCATCGGGCTCTCTGCTCAGCGGGGAGCCTGCTTCCCTCTCTCTCTCTCTGCCTGCCTCTCTGCCTACTTGTGATCTCTGCCTGTCAAATAAATAAATAAATAAAATCTTTAAAAAAAAAAAAAAAAAAGCAAAATAGGATACCTTCATTTTGGAATACCAGAAAGAAAAGAGAGAAAGAAACAAAAGAAATATTTGAAGCAATAATGGCCACGAATTTTCCAAAATTAGTAAGATTCCAAACCACAGACCTCAGATGCTTAGAAAACACCAATCAAGAAACTACACCAAGACATGTCATATTCAAACTGTAGAAAACCAAAAACAGAGAAAATCTTAAATAAAGCTGGAGATGGGAGTGAGCTGGGGGAAATGGGGAAAACCTTACCTAGACAGGAATAAGGATGAGGATTATAACAGACTTTTTGTCATAAAAAATGGAGACAAGAGGACCGGAGGGTAAAACATTTAAAGTATTGTTGAAAGAAAACCTCACCAACCTAGAATTCTATATCCCAGTGATATTTCCTTCAAAAGTGAAGAAAAAATTAAGGGTTTCTCAGGCAATGAAAAATTTAGGAAATTCATCTCTAGCAGATCTGCTCTGAAAGAAATATTAAAAGAAATTCTTTCGGAAGAGGGAAAATGATATAGATCAGAAATTTGGATCTATGAAAAAGAAGTGTCAGAAAAGGAATATATGAAGGTAAAAGAGAATCTTTTATTTCCTTATTCTTGGCCTAAAAAGTAACTTTTTAAAATCATAACAAGAGCAATGTATTGGGTGATTACAGCATATGACTACAATATTATAAGTATGGAGGGAAGAACTGGGATGATTCTGTTAAAAGGTATCTGCATTATACATTAAGTAGAATAGTGTTTTTGAAGGTAGACACAGTTAAAACATATATTGCAAACTAAGGTAACCCCCAGAGAAATTATATAATCCCCTAGAAAATATAGTATTAAGAAATGACTTAGATAAAAGCTAATCACATAAAAACTCAAAGTAAAAATGCTAACACTGGAAAAACCTGACAACTAAGATCTTAAGACTATTAATGATAACACACAAATATTATTGGTTGATGAATGTGGTAGGTATCGTTCTGAGGCATTTATATGTACTATTTTCATTTATTTAAAAAAAATCATCCTATTTTCAAACAAAGAAACACACAGAGATCAAATTACTTGCTCCGTAATGTACAGAAAAGTGGCAGAGCTGAATTTATTCCCAGACAGCAGTAGGTGAGAAGAACAATATCATATACCCGTAAATACTATCTCTTTATTAGCCGAAATGAATCAATGGTCTAATCATATGGATTAATCCTCAATGTGGCTTCTAATTCACATTAAAATTCACTAATAATACTATCATATATTCCACAGACTTAAATTATATTATACCTAAAGAAATTCATATACCAATGATTAAGCTGCAAACATATACTGAGGTTTAAAAAAAAAATGTGTTAATGATGTGTCTATGATGTACACACAGTAATACTTTACCACTGTTAAACATCTTAAAAATCAGAACAGAAATAGGTTAGAATTTTATGATGTATACAGCAAAAGGCAGCATTTCAGTGTTTCTCTTTAGCAACAGATATATATTTAGCAATGAATGGTTATATAAAGCTACTACCTTTATCCAATTTTCTAGCTCTAGATAACTTTTCTTGAGATCTCCTTTTTAATTCTTGGACTGGAATACAAGCCAGTGCTTTCTCCTGGAGAGCAAGGTTCTCATAGACCAGAACATGCTGAATGTTGGACCGGAGAACTTTTAGAATGACTGAATCAGTAGTAACCTAATAGAAAAAAAAAATACTGGTTAGCTTTTCTTTGTATGCTACAAAAATAACATATAATAAAAAATGGTGGTTCTATGATTTCATAGGTAAAGTGGAATTATGGATTTACTAAAATATAATACTCAAAGCCTAAATAATATTAGTTTTAGGAGATACCCTAGGAGTATATCTTTAGGAGATATCTTTGTCACAGTCGAAGATTATCTATTCTCTTTCTCGGAATACATTATTGAGGATATATTTAAACAGAGGTATGCTAGATTCTTGATTACAAGTTTGGATCAAGATAGTGCTCTGAGGGGTGCCTGGGTGGCTCAGTCGGTTAAGTGGCTAACTCCTGATTTTGGCTCAGGTCATTTCTTGGCTCAGGTAATGGCCATAGAGCCTTGGAATTGAGCCCTGAGTCAGGCTCCATGCTCAGCGGGGAGTCTGCATGAGGCTTTTCTCTCCCTCTCCTGCAGCCCCTGCCCCCACTCACGTGCACCTGCGTGTTCTCTCTCTAAATAAATCTTAAAAAAAGAAAAAAAAAGTGCTCTGAGCAATACATTTAACAGCCCTTCCAGTTCAAATCCCCGCAAGTAACATAATTAAAACAAAACAAAACAAAACAAAACAAAAAAACCCCTCCATATGGCATTAGTAAAGGAAGGATCTTCAAGGATCTTCAAGGATCAGGAATTTTGAGAAACTCCTAAGAATAACAGATACAAATGGTCTAAAGGAAAAAACCATGGCAATATGACTCCCCAAAAGAGTGGTTACACAAACTAAAAAAAAAGTTTTCAAAACAATCCCAAAGACAGAGGAGCCACAGGATCCAAAGCAGAAAAGGGCCTTGGAACAAACATTAGTGACACTGGCTGGGCTCTGCAGGAGGAATAGCCAGTTATCTCCCCGCTGTCCCCACCCCATCATTCCTTCTCAACAAAGAACCATGCTTCTGAGAAGTGAGAGAGGCTGCTTAGTCCCAAAGGAAAGAGAAACATCCAAGCTCAGAACAGCGGCTTCTGGTACAGCCCATCTTGTTATGTTCTACCCCTACCCATGGTTGCTAGAAGCAGATGCCACATTGACAGGCTAGCAGGACCTCTCAGACTCACTGGATCTGCAACAATCCACACTGTTGCAATGATACACTAGAATCAACATCAGAAGAACTAACCCTGTGGTCATAACAGCAAGTCTATCTTCAGAGATTTGACAGCATACTGTATTCAGAGAAAGACAACTATGGATCTTGGAAATTAAAAATTTAAACACTGAAATACAGTATACATTGTGTCAAACAGTAGAATAAACATAGTTAAAAAGTAATCAATTAGAAGACTGAGCCAAGACATTTTCTGAAAATGTGGCACAAAAAACCCAAATAGATGCCGAAGATAAATCCAAGTTTCCAAATCCAGTTAACAGAAGTCTAGAAAGTAGAGAAGAAACAGTAGAAAAGAGAAACTTCTCAAAGAAACAGTGGAAACCAATTTCTGAGACCTGAAAAGCCAGTATGAATGGAAGAATAAAACAAAGCATATAGTAGTGACATTTCATAACAGTTAAGTAGAAAAACAAAATCCCAAAGCCTTTTATGAATCTGATAATATCATTGGAAACAATGAAGCAAATTCTTTGAAAATCTGAGGGAAAATGACTGGGAATATAGGATTCCTACCCAGCCAAGCTAATCACACAGGAGGGCAGAATAAATACGTTTTCTGATATGTAGCAGTACAGAAAGTGTACCACTCACAAATCTTATCTAAAAGAATTCTTAGAGAAGTTATTTTCCCCTCAAAATACAATATAATCAAAGTAAATAAACAGATGACCCAGGAGTAGAAATTGATATAAATAAAAGCGGGAGAAGTGAGTTAAAAAAATAAACTAGTAAAACCTAAGTTCTGATTATAAATAATAACTGAAAAGGAAAATCTCAATTTTTCTCATAAAGAAGGTATCAGGGAAGGGAGCAGAAAGAGTTAAAGCTTTCTGAGGTTCCTGTCTTGTTATGTTATTAAAAAAATATAAAAGTTGGAGTGGCTAGGTGGCTCAGTGGGTTGAGCCTCTGCCTTCTGCCTTTGGCTCAGGTCATGAGCTCAGGGTCCTGGGATTGAGCCCTGCATCGGGCTCTCTGCCTGGTGGGGACACTGCTTCCCCCCTCTCTCTCTGCCTGCCTCTCTGCCTTCTTGTGATCTCTCTCTCTCTGGTAAATAAATAAAAAAATTTAAAAAATATCTGTATTAAAAATTTAAGGGCAATAGGGGTGCCTGGTGGCTCTGTGGGTTGATGCCTCTGTCTTCGGCTCAGGTCATGATCTCAGGGTCCTAGAATCGAGTCCCGCATCGGGCTCTCTACCCATGGTTGCTAGAAGCAGATGCCACATTGACAGGCTAGCCTGCTTCCCTTCCTCTCTCTCTGCCTACTTGTGATCTCTGTCAAATAAATAAATAAAATCTTAAAAAAAATTTTAAGGGCAATAATAGAGGACTAAATAAAGAAGATATTTAACTTTCTAACTTCTAAACAGAAAAGAGTGGAAGAAAACTGCTCTCAATATAAAACAAAGATAGAAAAAAGGAAAAAACAAAAGCAAGGACACAGGTAACACAAAATAAGAGGTCAGAAATAAATTCAAACATATTAACAATTATGGTAAATATGAACAGATTAAATATGTATATTAAAATGCAGAGTCAGATTAATTTAAAAAATAAAAACCATTATCAAATACTCCCTGACATTATCTAGGACTTAAACATTTTTTTTTTAATTTTTAAATAAACATATAATGTATTATTAGCCCCAGGGGTACGGGTCTGTGAATCGCCAGGTTTACACACTTCACAGCACTCACCATAGCACATACCCTCCCCAATGTCCATAACCCCACCATCCTTCTCCCTAACCCCCTCTCCCCGGCCCCCCTCAGTTTGTTTTGTGACATTAAGAGTCTCTTATTATCCAGGACTTTATAAAGTCCTGGGGATGGATGTCTAAGAGACATCACTTTATTGTCTAAGAGAGAGGAAAGGTATTAAATAATGACAAAACCACCATATTAAGTCAACAAATATTTGTGTATAAATGTGTGTATATGTTACATACTGGAAAAATAATAGAGACCAAAACAGTCAAGGATATTATCCTCACAAAGTAGTCTATTGATACAGAAACTAATACTGGTACAACAATGTTCATTTACTCAAATATTTAATGTGCCTTTATTATTTGCTAGGTACCGGGGCTATAATAGTAAGTTAGTCAATTTAAAACAGGTGTAAGAAGAGTAAGCAAATACAGAAGATAGTGACACTGTACAACAGGGTTCTGAACCTAGAACTCCCTGAAAAAATGGTATTTTTTATATTTGCAGTTGAGTACTAAGGATAAGAAGCTAATAGGAAAGGGAAAAGGTGAATCCTATTGGAAGGAACAGCATATAGGTAGCTGGAGAGTGTGTTTGTGGGGATATGTTCAGGAAATTATGTAGGATCAGAGAAAATTCAGGGTGTTGAGAGCATGGGAAACCAAGAGGGAATGGTAGAGAATGCTGAGCATGATGCGGAGTTAATAAGCAGCTATCTTTCTGGTCTACCTCCATTGCAATGGGAACCTATTAAAGACTTTTAAGCAAGGGAGTAAAACCATCAGATTTACATCTTCAGAATATCACTCTAGCTGAATCTTGAGAACGGAGGTTACAGATGATCCAAGGGGGGCCTACTGCAGAACTCTGAAAGAGCTAGTGGCTTTAGTAGGAGTAAACTGAATAAAAAGAACTTAGGAAACAGGATCAGCAAATCTTGGTGACTGAACTGTGGAGTCAGGGGGCAGCTGGAAAAGTAGGAAAATATATTAGTAATATCTGTGGATTTTGAGTGAACAACTAACTGGGTCAATGGCTGAACCACTTATGGTAGAAGAAAAACCAAGAAATGATTGACCTAAAGATGATGAACGGTTAAGTAAAAATGAACTGAACAAAAGTGCATTAAATTTGGCAGCATGGAGGTTTTTGATGATCTTAGGAAGATTTCTGATAGTGTTAGTAAAAAACAAATTGTAAAAAATTTAGTTGTGTAACTGTGTCCCAAAATGGCCTATAAGTACCTAAAGCAGCAGCATAAAATGGTCTATGGGAAAGTGTACAGAAATTATTAGAACTATTTTTTTTTAGCCAAAAATAATTAAAGCAATTAGGTTATAAGAACACTTAGTATTGGGTGATTAGTGGCTAGCAAGCTGGCCTGAGGAAAGACAGGACCACAAAGTACAGGGGGAGTTAGAACTGGCACTTTCACATTTAATACTACTTACCATATTATAAGGTTCGGCAATTCATATGTACCTGGCTAAGTGAATTTACAGATTATGTTATACAGTTTTCACTAACAAACACTCAACCTGTAAAAGATTACAAAGACTGGGAGCACTTGGCTGGCTCAGTTGGTGGAGCATGCAGGTCTTGATCTTGGGGTTGTGAATTCAAGCCCTAAGTTGGGTGTGGAGGTTATTTAAAATATTAAAAAAATATCGGGGTGCCTGGGTGGCTCAGTGGGTTAAAGCCTCTGCCTTCGGCTCAGGTCATGATCCCAGGGTCCGGAGATCGAGCCCCACAATGGGCTCTCTGTTCAGCAGGGAGCCTGCTTCCTCCTCTCTCTCTGCCTGCCTCTCTGACCACTTATGATCTCTGTCTGTCAAATGAATAAATAAAATCTTTAAAAAAAAAAAGAATTAAAAATATTTACTCACTAGCTTCTGTTGACATTTTTTCCTGATACAGTATAATGGCAGAACAGTACATGTATATAATTTATAAACAAAAATTTATAAGGCTATGCTCAAACATTTTACTGATAGTGTACATGACTAAAGAAGGGAAAGCTTGCTAGACATGTACATGAGAAGTAAAGATACAGTGATGAGTACAGGGAGCTCTTTCAGAAAATGTCTGTAAAGAAATGAGACCCAGAGGACATGTAGTACGCAGGGATATATGTATGTTGGCTTGTTTCTCAGATATAAGAGTTTACAGGAAGGCTTCCTAAACATTAATCTGCTTGTGAAAAACACAGATTACCTAATTCCACCCCCATCCTTTCCGATTTAGCCAGTCTAAGGTTGGGTTACATCTAGGAACCTGAATGTGCAGCTCATCCTGATGCCAACAGCCTAACCTCAGATGAAAACCGCACTAAAGCAAGGTTTAAATGCCAATGAAAAGAATTCCCGAGATAAGACGAGGTTCAAGACTGCACATAGTCCACAGGAGATTCCACACTGAACGGAGGAGAAGGGACGCAGGGACAAAGAAGGAACTGCCTTTTATTGAGAGCAGACACGGTTCCCCATTCACAGAAGGGATGAGTGCAACAGAGGATTAAAGACACTTACTGAAGGTCTCGTGATGAGAAATCCAGGGTATTCCCAAGAGGGAGGAGTACGCTCTTTTACCAAAACTGATACAGAAACACACAAAACAGGTCTCCATTTTTAAAGAACTCTTACAAAAAGGAAGCACAGCTATATTTTTGCTGTTGTTTTTATATGTAGGTTTTCATTTACTGAGAGAGGGTAAGAACTCATCTAGAGAATTTTTATTTTCAATTTGATACTTCCAATCTGGAAACCACCTCACTCTTTGTGGTTTTTATGGCACTCAAACAATCCTGAATGAGAGTTTATTTTCTTGCCTGATTTCTTTACATATTCTTTGGCACAACTCCATACACACTAAGAGATAAAAGCAAAGTCTGCTGGTTGCATGGTGACTACAGCAGTGGGGCAACCACATAAACAGGTAGCAGGTAATTGCCTGAGAGAGGTGAAGTTATTTAGCATACAAACAGAAGTTCAAAATGTGCAATCTGTCTGGTTTTAGGTCAAAACGATGGTTTGCTTCACTGATCAATACTTATATTTCAATTATTTTGGTTTCTAATTGAAATATATTCAAGACTCTTCATTAATTAAAAAAAAATGTTTATTTTGTCAAATCATGTGATATAATCCGTACAAGCTGGATTAGCAAATTTACTTCTTTAGTAAAGGACCAGGGGTTCTCAAGCCCACCAGTCTTCCTCCTGCCTTTATGCAGCCTTGTTGTGACTTTTAAATTTAGAATCTGCCTTTTTAAGCATAGAAGTTCTGTTTAATAATTTAACATTAGTTTTAAACAGTTTGTGACTTTAATCACCTTATTTCTTACAACCCCTCTTTTTTTTTTTTTTTTCTATTTATAAAAGTAAATGTTGTTGTAATAAATTGTCAGGAAATACCGAGTGGTATAAACAATATGGAATCACCCATAATTTCACCCTAAGATAAAATTATGGCTAAGATACCTGTGTATAGCTTTCCATACCTTTTGAAAATTAAAGTATTTGTGTATGTGCATTTTTAATAAGAAAATTGAAATATTATATACATATACACGACATATGTTGTTTAATTTTGGAATTCTCAGTTTATCACTTTTCCCCCATATAACAACTCTCTTAATGCCCAAAAGACCGTATCATCATTTTTAATGGATGCTAAGAATCCTGGTATATGGACATGTTGTAATATAAGTGAGCCACTATTGAAGGTTATGCAGTATTGTTTACCTTGAAGAATGGTAGATTCACAAGAAACTGGAAATCTAATGTCCGAATAGAAGACTTCTTATCAAATAAAGATCATATAGAGATCCAGACTAAAACATTTCCTATGAGATTAAGTTTAAACCAACTCAAAAAAAATAAGCCAACTCATTTTATCATTGTCTAATAATACAATATTACACACATAATTTCAAGAGTAATTTCAGATGATAATGCTTTTAAATAAATAAATGCATACCCATACACACAATGGGCAATAATTTCTAGAGTGATTAGAGTTGATGAAGTCCTTAACAATTCTATACAAATGCTAAAAGCACGCATGTGGCAAATAAAAGTATGCAGCTAAACTAGTTCTGTAATAACAGAGGCTTATTTTAAGCAAATCATACTTCAGAATCACATATTTTCAACCTAGATAAAGTTGCAAAATTGGAAATATAATGCCTTTAACATTCCAAGGTCTATGTCTTTGAAAAACTCTCTCTGCTGTTTCAAAACTGCTTTTCAAAGACAAAGGGTATAAAAATATATAAAGGTTTATTGGGAAATTATGTCCTTTAGGAACACTAAACACTCAGCATGTATAACCAGCAAATTTAAAAGTCAATTGAGTCATTAGGGAAATGCAAATTAAAGTCACAATGAGATACTACCCAACATCCACTAAAATTGCCATAATAAAAACAACAGTAACAAGTGTCAGGGAGGATATTGAGAAACATTCATGCACTGCTGGTGAGAACGTAAAATGGTGCAACAACTTTGGAAAACAGCTTGGCAATTTCTTAAACCATTAAACATAAACTTACCATACAACCTAGTGGTTTCACTCCTAGGAATCTACCCAAGAGAAATGAAAACACAAAGCCTTGTATGTGAATATTCATAGCAGCCTTATTCCTAATTGGCAAAGATGGGAAATAACAAATATCCATCATGGAATACTATCCAGCAGCAAAAAGGAATAAAATACTGATACATCCTACAATATGAATAAACTTCAAAAACACACAAAGAAGGCAAAAGCAAAAAAACTACATATTGTGTAATTCCATTTACATAAAATATCCAGAGAAAGCAGCAAAATAAGTTTCTAACAACATCAACTCTTATTGAGTATCAGGATATTCCAGGACTTTACATCTTAAAGGAAAAGCTTACTGGCAAACTTCAACATCACTATCACTTTGATTTGTATTTCAAAATTTTACTTGATGCAGTTTTAACCAAAGAAATATTGTAATAGTTATGAGCACATCAGTGCTCAGGATTTATCTAGTTTATACACATTCAGTGTTTTTTATTTTTATTTATTTATTTATTTATTTATTTATACAGATTTTTATTTATTTGACTGAGAGATCACAAGTAGGCAGAGAAGCAGGCAGAGAGAGAGAGAGAGAGAGAGAGAGAGAGAGAGAGAGGAGGAAGCAGGCTCCCTGCAGAGCAGAGAACCTGATGCAGGACTCAATCCCAGGACCCTGAGATCATGACCTGAGCTAAAGGGAGAGGCTTAACCCACTGAGCCACCCAGGCACCCCATTCAGTGCTTTTTAAATCTTTCTCTTGCTGCTTGCCTTTGGTCTATTTTAATTATCAATTAAGTATACCCACTCAAAATAGGCAAGGCAGGGGAACATAGCTGTCAAATTCTGTAACATAATAAATAGTGGTGATGAATGCTTAAAAAACAAAATACTTTTTCTAAACTATGCATTCCAGTGATCCATGGATAAACAAGACTTGGTGATAAAAAATAAGATTAATTCTAATTTCTCTGAAGGAACTCAGAAAAAGATATTGTGTCCCAAGGACTAGAGAAATAAGAATTGGTAATAGACTGCCTACTAAAAGCATATGTTTTTGGTAAAGTTTATTTTCCTCTAAACTCTACATTTGTTTTGTCAATAAAATGACATTTTGTTTTTAGTTTAGAATACAGAGGCTTTCTAGTGATTATAGAGTTTTAAAGGCCTCAAATTATATATGAATTACAAGGTTAAGAAAAAAAGAGGGGTGCCTGGGTGTCTCAGTCAGGTGGCTGCCTTCAGCTCAGGTCATGATCCCAGGGGCCTGAGATCCATCCCTGCATCGGGCTCCCTGCTCAGCAGAGTCTGCTTCTCCCTCTGTCCCTCCTCCTTCTCATACTCCCCCAACAAAATAAGTAAAATCTTAAAAAAAAAAAAAAAAAAAAAAAGGAATGAAGAAAAAAAAGAGGTTACAGAAGAGTCAGAAAATGTGAATTTACCTCCTCCCTCAGAACACTAACAAAATACTACTTAGTCCAGGAAATAGCTATTTTGTAAAATAAAATGTTTTTGTGTATTACACGCTTTTCTGAAAAGCTGATTAGTACTGTGCATTTTAAATTGTAACAATGAAATTAAATCTTAAAAGGAAATCTTAAAAGATATATTCTAACACTATAGTTAGAAAACAAAAGAAACAGTGCTCAAAATGAAGTTAAATGTGCTTCTGTTATCAACCTTAATTGTAAAACTGAGGACAACCTCAGGTATTCCAATATGGAACACACATGCTCACAAGACGGGCACAAAAAGAATCCACTGGGGCACATTTTAGATTTACTTTTTATTTCACTTTTTAAAAAAATTGTTGTATAAGTGCATAACATATTAGAAGTATATAATGTATAAGGAAATAGATGCTGGGTTATATACTCAACATTTTATTACTGTTAAGTTGTGTAACCAAAAACCACTCTTCTAAGGAATGGACAGACTAGGGTCACTATTATGTCACACTGGAGTTAAGTAGTTACATTTTTCTGTTACTCTGTGAATGAAGCAGCTCAGATACAAAAAGAATTATTATTACCAAGAGCAAACCTTTATAATTTACAAAGTCCTTTATAGTTTATGATGTTTTCACATATGCTATCTCATGGAATACCCACAGCCACTTAGTATCATTTCTAGTTGATCAGACATATCCAGTAATAGTTTCTAGAAGACATTTGTAAACACTAGCTGTGAAGCTAATTAGAAGAGAAAATATTTTCAAGACTTAAAAGTTAATCTAAGTAAATTGAAACACAAAGAAATATGTTTTAGAGGAATTAATTCTCCATTTAAAAAAAAGTCTGAAAGCCAAAGGACAGTTAACACTGTCTCTTCCCCTGATAGCCTTTACCACCTTTATTCTTTATTTTTTAAAGACAAGCTTAGTGTCTTCTCAGCATAAACAAAGAAATGACCCCCAGGGAAGTGAGGTTAAGGACTCTGGAATTACTCAACTGGAGAAAATTAAGGGTAGATTTAATAACTGACTCTCTAATATAAGGTCTGCTTTATGGAGGACGACACTGACAAAATGTTTTATGAAAATTAAAATAAGAGGATACGAGTTGAAGCTGGTTAGTGATAAAATTACTATAGGAAAAAAAAAACAAAATGCGAAATCTTTCTGAGTGAAAATTCGGAGGAAAACTTAAGCACCGCTATCAAAAGGAATTTTTGTAAATAGGACAGTTTCCTATTAAATAAGATCAGTTCAGTGTATCAAGGATGCCTGTTAAGAGAAGAAAGTTGGATTGCAGTTCTTCAGAAACATGTACTGCATATGCCACTAACTGAACTTCATTAATCTGGTGGCACCCCCTCAATAAATTAATGCATTATTATTTACCTTAAAGAGGCTGATTTCTTTTACCAAACTGAGGGGTTAATAATGGTTAGGCTATTGGAATTAATAATGTTCATAATGAATGGCAGCAGGTAAAATTTAGATCAGAAGTACCAGTGCAGTAGAGGTTTGATTGCCATTGTCCAGCAAGTCTGTTACTCTGGTTTTAGGTTAAAAACATATGCTAATGAATGTTACTGATTTACGTACCAAGGCAATGGGTACATTTATGAATGATAAAATGATGAAACGCCCAAGAAGCAATGAACCAAAAGTTAAGATTTAAAAGTATAAAAAAAGATAACCATTTTCCCTACTTTGTTACAAATTTGACAATTTTTTAAAGACTGAAGGAAATTTGGATGAATTACAATTCTAAGAACCAACAATAACAAGAGCAAAAATTCAGGAATAAATCACAACATATTTCAAAGCTTTTGCTGTTTCAATACTTTGAACAGTTAAGAAAGGTTTAATTCTAACATTACCGTTGAAGCAGTTGGTGGATTTGATGACTGTCCTTCACTGTTCCCTGCATGCTGGGTTAACCCACTAGGATTTGAAGGCTGTGTTACAGGAAGCTGGGTCCTGGATGCAGGTTGCTGAGATAATTCAACTTTGTAACTCTTATTTGATCCATCCAATCTGCTACTTCTCTCTATGGCAATTAGGTCACGAATTTTTTGCAGCTGTTCCACTGAAGCTTTTTTGGGAAAGATAAGATGTGTTTCTCCCTGGAATTTATAAAATTGGGAAAAATTTTAACCTTTGCTTTATACTGATAGTCATTCATATATATATATATATATATATATATAAAATGAAATATATATATATATAAAATGAAATCAATACTATAGAATACCTCATAATTTTAACAATCATTCTCATTTCCTACCATTATGGTTTTTTTTTTTTAAATAGTCAAAGGTAAAAAGTATCTATATATGAACCAGGAAGTTAAGAAAATTGGTCTCCTCCTTTGCAATATAATGCTTAGCTTATCTGATTGGTTTAAAGGCCATTAGAAAAATACTTTCTTTTAGGAATAATAAGTTACAAAGTCTCATAAGAATTATAAAAATGCACATTCTTATCTTCTCTGCAATAGTAGTATATGATACTACTATTCTCTGTGAAATTCCCTATGAAATAATAGTAACTACTAGAGATGTAGCCATACAAAATGATCTGGGGTCAAGAAGTTTGACTCTCCAAACCCGAGACTTTGAAGAACAGCTACGTGATTAGAAGTCTGGATGGGGGAAGGGTGTCCACTAATTTTTCCTAGAAAACAAAAAGTACAGCCTGGTGGTCAAGCCAAAACTATGGACTGTTAACAGTAATACAAAGGTGGTCCAAACAAAACAATCAAGCAATGAAAATCCCACTCAAGTAGTGATTCATTTAATGAATACCCATAATATAATCAGAGTGCTTTAAGACACAATAAAGATTACAACAAAGCTCACAATGTGAAACAAATTACAAAACAAAAAAAAGTTAAATGAAAAATCTTCAATCAAGTTTCAAAGCTGTGAGAAACAACAGTGTTAAAATAGAAATTCTACCAAATGGATATGGGATAAAATATTGTTAATGTGCAGTAGACAGACTTGTAGATTTTAAGCACTTAAATTAAGCTCCACAACAGAGAATGATCTATTTCCCTGGTGATGGCAAACCTTTCAGAATCAACTGACCATTACATTTCTCATTAATGACATGAAAATTAATTTCATATGAATCCCTTTTAAAAGGCTTTCAAAAGACACCATTAAGCTCCATATATTCATTTCCCATAAAATTTATAAAAACAAAACTATCATTTATTGTATTCATGTGTTCTAGGTGCTATGATAAACTTTTATGTATGTTATCTCAAGTAATTCTCACAACCATCCTGAAATGTAGGTATTAGGTTTACCCCTATTCTTTATATGAAATTATGAAAGCTCAGAAAAGTAAAATTATCTGCCTGATGCTACAGACTAATTGTTGGAGTAAACCTTGATCATTACATTAGAATTGACTACATCTTAGACTGAACAGGGCCCAAAAGCCATAAGCTTGTACTAATAGTTGGAAGTATTGAGCAAAAAGTATTTCTACAGCAGTGATGGCATACATGATTAGCAAAAATTGGATCATAATGATTTCCCAACATTAGAAAGGAACCACCCCACATCTCTGATGAGGTTTCTCTTCAGAAATCAGGTATCTTGGCTGAAACCAAATATGGAGGTTTCCCATCTCATACTGTTAGTGCCGCAACACTGAGAGAGGCAGAAGACACCACGGGCTGAGGTAGAAATCCAGCATAACAGGTACCGGGATCTATGTTCAGTCCATACCTCAGAGAAGGCCCTGATAAGACAGAGATGCTACTTGTGCCTTGCTCCCTTCCCTTCTAGCTTTACAGAACCAGTTTTAAAAGAATGTATGATTATGGCTAAAGGCTATGTACCAAAAAGTTTCATCAACTACACTGTCTTTTCACAAAAAGACAAAATTAGAGGCTTAATGCAAAAGGACAAAATTACAGGCTTAATGCACTAGATCTAATAACAGTTTAAAAAATTAATGAGAATTCCAGTATTGAACAAAATCTGTATTTCTCAACATATTTTTGCGAAGACAATTTTCACTATCAGATGCTAAGCCAACCTGGATCTGCCCACTAAGTGCTGGTAATATCTTCTAGTCACCAAGACAACTAACTCCCGCCCCCCGCCATGGGACCTGGCGAGAATCACTTCACTCAGCAAGCTGGCTGAGTCACATATTCATGTGGATCCCAGTCTTTCTCAACCTCCTCAAAATCTTCACAAAGAATGTAGCCTCAGAGGCAAGTAGGCCCAAAAGTGCCCAAGATTTTAATATACAACAAACATTTTGGGACAGGTCTGAGATTCCTACTTCATTTTCAGCTTACTAAGTTTCTTTCTAATGGTAGAGTTCAGTTGCAGTTCCATTGGTTCCTTCTGCAACTTAGCCACACTGATAAAACATTTACTGCAGATGGGTCCTGCGGTGTGAAGTCTAATGACAATCAGAACCTTGAAGTATAAATTAGCCTGATCAAAACATGTTAATCTTTTCTGAAACTTGCTCCACTTGTGTCAAATACTACTCCAGCTCTCAGTGTGGCTTGTTACCTGGCAATGGTGTGACCAACCTTTGGGTCTGGCTGAGATGGGTTTTCTAGAATGCGGGATTTTGAGTCCTAAACCCAGGACAGCCCTAGGCAAACTGGGATGGTGGTCATCACACGCCGCACTCAAATATTTGTTGAATGAAACAACAAACATGATTCCACAGAGTATGTGACATTTCAAAACTGAGAAATCAGTATAATTTCCAGTTGTCATTTACTAAATTTTTCTGTCATTTAACTCAAAAATCTGTATTTCCTTTAACGAAATCAGCAATGTTCTCAATTTTGCCTACTAT
>NC_081558.1:77297255-77372059 GCF_022355385.1 Mustela nigripes | reverse complement strand
CTAAGATAGATAGATATATATATATATATATATATATATATATATATATATATATATATATATATATATATTTTCTTTGCAGCTTGGAACCATGAGCCTAAAGATGACAGTAGTAAAATTAGAAGTGTTTACTGCACAATTTATTTTCTAGTCTAGGGGGTACAGAATAAAATAAGGAATAGTTAATTAATTGGACTAGGAAACACTGTTGCATTTTTCTTTCTTTCTTTAATGATTTGTTAGCTAAGTTTAATTAAGAAAATCAACAAATCTGCTAGAAACTGATAATTACTTGAATAATGGGTGATACAAATCCGTTCTAAAAATATAACTGCAAAAAGGAAAAACAGCTAAAAGAAGCATAACTGTTCTTTCTAATGGACATGGCATATGGGCGAGAGATTGCAGATACAGATTAAGTGTCTCAATTTATTTCAATTTAACCAAAACAAATGCCATTCTGCATGATTTAGATAACGCTGAATTCACTTTTGGTTCAGTCACCGCATTTTGCCATTGACCTGAATTACCCAGATGATTGCATTAACTGTCTCCTTTACTTTGCTGGCGCAGATAAACATAGGGTGTGATGGTTTCCATTTCAGGCAGGTGAGTGAAAACAAAACCATCCAGTAAGTGCCACTTGAGCAGATTTGAGTTTTCCTGCAGCATGGGAGATTGTTTAATGACTACCTTCTCTGTGTCAGTAATGGAATGTGCAAAAGATATGGGTCTTTGGTTTCAGGCAATGGAAATATGTTGGGTACTGATGTCTGGGTGCTTTAAATGACACAGCATTGTGAACTGCCCCATCAGTTTAATTTAGTCGAGCATAGTTTGGACAAAGGCCTGGAATTCAGGATCCAGTTGGACTGACTAGCTAAGGTTCCTTTCCACTCTGATTATTCGAATATATAAAATCTCAAAACTCTGTCTTTACAAGCATGATTGAGCCTTCTGGGATTAAATACAGCTTTATTTTCTATGGGAGTGATTGATAAAGGGATCCTGAAGGAAACAGCCATATGTCTCCACTCTATTTCAGTTCCCATTATGTATCTTTGGAGGAAGATTCTGGTGAAGGGAATGTTTCACTGACACAAATTGTGCAGTTCACCTAAGAGTGCAGTTTAGACTACAAATGCAAATGGGCTTTACGAGCACCAGGGGTTCTGAAACTGGAACCCCTAGAGAGGTTCATGGACATAATTATGGGGACTACCAAATTATATTCCACATTTTGAAAACATTGAAGTAAATTTTAAAAATAAAAAGAAATCTGAAAATCAAACTATCTGATTGAAAGGTATATATGTCTGTGGTTAATAGATATTGGGAAATCCAAACTTAAATGCTGTCTGGGTGGAGAAACGTTTTTTAAATATAGAGTTTATGAGAAAGAGGTGAGGAAATGTGACTTTAATGTTTAGAGGGGTTGGAATCACTGATCTTGTTGAACCCCTTGTTTTTCTCAGATGAGATCATTGGGGTCAGAGCTATTGAAGTGGCTTCCTTAAGCTCACAGAGAATGCAGTGGCCTTGCTTATACTAGATATGAAATCTAGATATTTCTAGGGAAAAAAAGGCCAGAAATCACAGGTTAAGAACTTTCTGAGAGAGAAATACCAAATCTAGGAAGTTTTCTTGTTCTCAGTGACATACGAATTTATCCAGGACAATTTACAAGCATGAAAAGATTTTATCATAAACATTTTCAAAATTATCTCTTCCACTGCTGTCAAAACTTATCTTCAATAAAGAGTTTCAAAATACAGGTATATTTTGTCTTTAGTGAACCTGTGTGTATATATATCCCTTTGTATATGGTTACCTTTTACAGGTAAAGCTTTGAGTGCATACAGGTGTCAGAAACTACAAAGAGAGGATAAAGCCAATCAACCAGTTATCATGAATCTGTGAGGACTAAAAAGAGTACACAGACAAAAAAACTTTAAAGCTCCAAACTGAAGAAGTGGATAATTGAGGTAATAGTGACATAAAGTGATTTATGGAAACCATACAAATAAAGATAAACAGAACATTTAGACATACTTAAATATTTTCCAGGTACTACGTTTCATCTATTCTAAGACATCATATTACTCAGGGTCTATATATGGAAAGATGAACCATACCAAGTATTTCTGATAGAGGCAATTGAATACAGGTACTGGTTATGCCAGTGTAGGAAGGTTATAAGTACAGAAAGGGGATGCTAAGGTTCCCATGATATGGAAACTGTAGTAAGCAGCTACCATGGTGGGGAATAAAAAGAGATGTGTTTGGGCACCTGGGTGGCTCAGTCAGTTAAGTATCTGCTTTTGGCTCAGGTCATGATCTCAGCGTCCTGGGATAGAGCCCTGCATTGGGCTCCCTGTTCAGTGAGGGGGCTGCTTCTCCAGCTCCCTCTGCCCCTTCACTCTGCACATGCTTGCTCACTCTCTTGCTCTTACTCTCTCTTAAATAAATAAAATCTGAAAAAAAGAGAGAGAGTTGGGTTCACCAAACCTGGGGACTTGGCCCTGTGTGGCTGGTGCTTGAACCTCTGGGGGCTACAGTGTGGTTGATAAGCGCATGGGTAATCATCTCTCAGGAGCTTGCTCTCTGGCTGGTTCTGGAATTGCCAAAGGAGTCTTGAGGCTGAAGCTACAGCTGTCCTCTGTCACTGGAGCAATGCTGACAGGAGTTAGACACAGAAAATACATCCTTTCACCCCCTTTCCCTACCTTCTAGTCTCTCTGTTGGGTCTCCCATTTTCAGAGCCTACCAGGAAGCCCTGGGGGAGGGAAACATGGGATCTGTGATTCCCACCACAGAGAGTACATAGGGTGGGTTGGCTGCTTAGAGGAATAAATACATAATCCGCACAGAAGCCTCTCATCCTAAGATACCTCATTATTTTATCTATCCTTGGGAGGAAAAACTGACAAATCACCCTATAAAACTTTAACATCTTAGAATTTTTCATCCTAGTGTTATGGGATGAATTGTCTACCTCAAAATGTGTATGTTGAAGCCCTCAAGCTCGGTACCTCAGAATGAGACTATACTCGGAGACAGGGCCTTCAAAGTGGGGATACAGGTGAATGGAGGCTCTTCGAGTGGGTCTGACTCCACTGGTGTTCTTACAAGAGGAGACTAGGACACACAGAAGACAGACACCAGGGATGGTAGTTTGTTGCCATTCTTCAATGTCACGTAAACTCCACACATAAAGGGCCAACCTTTGGTGTACTAGCTGAAGTCGTGACATGGTGAACATCTGTGAGGAGGATCACATGCACGCAGGCATTAGAACCGCATCCTAACGGTAGCCTGAATGATTGTCAGGTGCGGCTCAATTCCTAAGATCAAAAATGAGGGGGAAAAATGTGCATCTTCAACTTAGGGCAATGCAGCCATTCCTCTATTCTTTCACCTTTCATGTGCCACTGTTCCTTGTCAGGTCTATTATCTGTAGAATCTGGTTTTTGTTTTTTTGTAAGCACTTAGTGAGCTCTGAACACATGCGTTTGGGTGAATTTAAGAGCTATACTCTTTTTTTTTTTTTCTCAAAGATTTTATTTATTTGTTTGACAGACAGAGATCACAAGCAGGCAGAGAGGCAGGCAGAGAGAGAGAGAGAGAGAGAGAGAGGAAGCAGGCTCCCTGCTGAGTAGAGAGCCTGATGCGGGGCTCGATCCCAGGACTCTGGGATCATGATCCAAACTGAAGGCAGAGGCTTTAACCCACTGAGCCATCCAGGCACCCCAAGAGCTATACTCTTTATGTGGCCACTGACTCAGACCTTCAAGAGAAAATGGATAATTCCGTATTGACTTGCAAGTTTAAAGCAATCTGTATAGGCGTAAGTTTCGTACACAGATCAGGAGTCCTCTTACCGCTGACGAATTTAATCTGCCAGCAAATGGAAGCCTTATGGTGCTAAGTGAGGGAGGCTATGGTGTCTAAGGGAAGGAAGACACCAAAGACCCACTCCTTGATTTGACCCAACTTCTATCTAGACCGAAAGGAGGCTGGAGTGTGTGGGGTGGGTGGGGAGGGGTGGTTGCTCAGCACCATACAGCAGAAATTTCTGGTACATTATTTTATCTAAAAGTTCAAGATTTAACATTTAAAATAAATGTTGTAAGTATAACTTCCTGCCATATCCACGATGTGTATGGAAATAGATGCTTTAAGTTTCTTTCATTAAACTGCCAACTCTTCATCACCTTGTCCTTATTCATTTCCTCTAGGGCTCCTAGAAAAAACATGCCTTTAAGAAATATATATAAATACATACATACATAAAAGCAAGTTAACAGAATATTATGGAGCTATCACAGAGAACAATAATCCTTAGACAAGGGATTTCAGCTTTTACCAGTTTGAGAACAATTAGTAATTTCCTTCTCTGCAGTCCCACTGGGGTGAAATGTTCCCCTTTACAAATGCTGTCCCCAATCTATAATTAAGCAATTATCTTCTAGTTGCCAGCACTGAATTTTTGCTTTGTCTTCTGGACTCTGTTTGAATGGGATTATTTTAAGATGCATTCAGTTCTCTGTCCCAGTGCCCCAAACCCATCGCTCTTTGGCTTCTTTATGCATTCTGTTAGGTACTGTGTCAGAAGCTTTTGGTTGCAAGTAAAAGAAAATGGGAGTCAAACAGGCTTCAACAGTACAAGGGAATAATTGGCTCACATTACAAAAAATTTAGAGGTGAGGCAGCTCTCAGACATGGTTGCTTCTTTTGTGAGTCTCTACACTTCGTTTTCCTAGGTTAGCTTTCTGATGCCTCATGGTCATGAGATGGTATCCAGGAGACTGTAGTTTTCCATAGTTTACTGAGCAAATTTGCTGAGTCCTGTGCAGACTGGACTGGAAAATCTTTTGTCTAAGATAAATACCTCATTGGCAATAGCCAATACATGGAAGCAACCTAAGTGACCATCAGTGGATGGATGAATAAAGAAGATGTAGCATATATACACAATGGAATATTATTCAGCTGTGAGAAAGAAGGAAATCCTACCATTTGCAACAGCATGGATGGACCTTAAGGACACTGTCCTAAGTGAAATAAACCAGATAGACAAAGACAAATACCACATAGCATCACTTATATGTGAAATCTAAAAAAGATACACAAAAGTCATATTGTGAATCAGAAGAAAAGTGGCTGCCAGGGGTTGGGGAGTAAGAAGTTAGTAGAAGAGATCAAACTTTCAGCTATAAGATGAATAAGGTCTGAGGATCTAATGTAAACCCTTGTGACTCTAGGTAGGAATAATGTATTGTATCATTGAAATCTATTAAGAGAGCAGAACTTAAATATCATCACCAAAAAGGAAAAAAAAAAATAAGGAGAGAAGTAAGTGAGATGATGGATAGATATGTTAATTAACTAGATGGCAGAAATCCTTCCACAATATGTGTGTGTGTGTGTGTGTGTGTGTGTGTGTGTGTGTGTATAATCACCACAATGTATGTATTAAAGATCTTACAATTTTATTTGTCAATTATACCTCAGTAAAGTGGAAGTTTTTTAAAAAGGAAAAAGAAGAGAAAAAAATTTATTTGGTTTATCTGGAAAATGACCTTTGATGAAGGAGTTGGGATTTCTATGACTGGTTTGACCCATCCAATCCTGCCCTGGAGCTGGGGTTAGTGGAGAAGAATAGAAAGATACTAGGGAGCTAAAAACAAGACATGCTCTAGGCTGATGATTATTTTACTTTCCTCTTTGTAGGTTTTTTTCCTCATACTTTGCAATTTTTGTTTCTGATTTTTTTTCCCTGTTGATCCTGAATACTGCCATTTTAGTTTGGTTATCAGCTAAGTGCCAGGTTTTAATTGAACATAGGTTCCTTTTCTTCCACACTGTGAGCCCCAGAATGAGACAAACCAAAGCAAGTTTTCATTGCTTTCTCATTTGTGTTCTGTCTCGTGCTCTCCGGACATAATGGCGAGTGGAAGGAGTTATGGTGGGCCTATCTCAGCAGCCTGCAGCTCTGAAGGACCTGGTTTGACCTCATTTGCTCAGGGAAGTTTCATCCATTGTGGCAACAGGCTGCAAGTGAAACAGATAAAATCTATTCCATCAATTCTCAGGGTGTCAGAGAGAGACAGCTGGGGATTTGCCCATCTCATGGGATATTCAGGTGAAGTCAAAATTGCTAAGAATGGCCAAGAACTGGGATGCCTGGATGGCTCAGTCAGTTGGGAGTCTGCCTTTAGCTCAGGTCATGATCCCAGAGTTTTGGGATCAAGCCCTACATCGGGCTCTTTGCTCAGTGGGGAGTCTGCTTCTCCCTCTGTCCTTCCACCTGCTCATGCTCTCTCTCTCACTCTCTCCCTCTCAAATAAATAAATAAAGTCTTAAAAAAAAAAAAAAAAAAAGAATGGCCAAGAACTCCAGGGCTACTCTGGAAAAACACACATAATACAACAATCCTGTCAAATTGTATTACCGAGTGCCATTGTAGTCTTAAACATTGAATTTGGTGTTAGTCCCTAAATAAAAACTATAGCAATGTAATCATGTTGTATCCTTTTTCTTGTATCTTAATTCTGTCAGGCTTTGACTAATTGGGGACCAGCCTGGGGACCATGCTTTTATGAATATCACATAAGCTATCCAGTGGAGCCAAATAGTTATTTGTAATATATTAACATGTTTAATTAATGCATTGCTATGTTTTATTATAAATGCTATCAGCTGTGTTGATCTTTTCAGAATCAAGACTCAGTGAGTCCAAAGATTAACTTTGTTCATTTAGTATTTTTTTAGAAATTAGAATATTGTATGTACCTAGTTTTGAAATCAAATAATTCTACAAATCTAATAATGAAAAAGATACTCTCAAATCCTGCCATTCTCACCTCTGAAATAGCCACTGTGCTCTTAGGTTGTTTTTAAAAAAATTTTTTTAAAATTTATCTCCATATGTAATAGAATTATACTGCTACCTTTTGATTTTCTACTAAGAGAGTTTTGTTTTCTTACCCCACATATCCTAACTCTGACTGATACATTCATGTCCTCTTTTTGTCCCTATCTCACTCTTCCTTCTTCCTTGACTCTCTTAATACAGTATAGTAATGTCATAATGTTGTAGGAAATCAATACAGTGCTTCCATTATTATATCTATGTAATTATGACTCCCAGCTGAGCTAACTTGTGTAATATGATTGCATTTTTTGCTTGGTGTTTCAATAATTTCTGCATCTTTTCTGTTGTGTGGTTTAATCCTTTGCTGTCATTAAGTCTGGGTGCCCTCTCACCCATGCCCCAGTCTCTGCCCTTGATGTACAAAGCTCTTCTCCACACAGCCCAGCACAGCAGCAACCTATTGACTCCATTTTGTCCAGAGATGTCTGTGCTGAGCACTGTGTCCTCTTGCTCTAGCTAGGACTTCTTGTTCCTGAGGCAGCAGCATAGCTATCACCAGGGACTTTCTTTTTTCAATGCTGGGACCCCTGAGAGGGCAAAATATTAACATTATTTTGGAAGGTGCAAATGATTCTATGAAAAATTTGTCCCTGCCACTATTGGTAGTCTCTGGAAGGATTCAAGAGCTAGAAAATGAATAGTAAAGGCACATTTTTATCAGAGGGCATGAGACATATGTAGGGTTCATAGTTGAAGCATGGCCCCAAAATGTTATATTTTATATATTATTGTAGCTTAACCATTGATATTTAGTGTTTCTGTTGGATTCATCCAAGTATATTATTCTTTTATTTTTCCTTCCAATTTTTTCTTCTATTTCTTTAGAGCTACCTTCCATCTTTGTGGCCACCAACTTTTATATCATTTCTGTGATCTGTTTGATTTCTGGACTTAAGACCTCAAGGTTATCATATAACTTCTGTACTCCTTCAAACCTTCAAACCTTTGGTTAAATTAGTAAAGCTGCAAATAAATTATAATCTCGATGAAACAAATGTTCATGTATGCATACAATTCATATAGTTATTTTATGTACTATATTGAGTTCAAAATCATATGTCTTCATGAAGCACATGATCAACATTCTAACCTTAATTTTAAAAATATTAGAAAGATACATGCTCATAAATACATGCATCCTTATAGTTATTCCCTGTCACCTATTCATGTCAATATTTATCAATTAATAGATTTGATTTTTACAGTATCACCGGATGCTTGCCTGTCCATTGACTCAAGTGCTCATATGAAGTTCACCTACCTGAATATGTGTACAACATACCTGAGCATGCAGATGTTTAGAAATGGGAAGAGATAGCTTGATACGTGGTATCTAATTTATGGAGCATTTCCTGTGTGCTAGGCATTGTTCTAACTGCTATATTTGCATTAACATCATGAGTTCTTATTATGATCTAATGAAATTGGCGTTGTTATGAGCTCCTTTTTAAATACAGGAAAACTGATGCATAAGTGTCCAAAGCCACAAGGCTAACAAAATAGTAGAGCCAGTATTTGAATCCCTGTCTACCTGACTCATAGTTGGAGTTCTCAGTTACAC
Source organism: Mustela nigripes (assembly GCF_022355385.1). NCBI lineage: Eukaryota > Metazoa > Chordata > Mammalia > Carnivora > Mustelidae > Mustela > Mustela nigripes. Next base: position 77,363,561 of record NC_081558.1, on the reverse strand, counting down.
TACAATACAGAATGTATGTTACCACCTGATAGGAACCAAGAAGCTATTGATTGGTTCTCTTATGTGAAGCGTCAATTTTCAAGCACTGCATCAGAACCTGGCTGCTGAAAGTCCACTGAACACACTGAAATGTGACATAACCATATCCTTCCAGAAGCAGTATTTGAAATTCTTAGTCAGTCCCCATCCTGATCAATAATGATATTGTTGGTCTTTCTCATTTTAGGCATTTGGTTGGATTGTCAATGGTATCTCTTTGGAATTTCAATTTGTAATTCCCTGATGCCTAATGGAGTGATCAACTTCTCATATATCTTTTGGCCACTTGGATACCTACTCTTTTGAAGTTTCTGTTCTATCTTCTGTCCATTTCTTTTTTTAAAGATTTATTTATTTATTTTAGGAAGAGAGAGAGAGTGCATGCAAGCAGTGGGAGGGGTAGAGGGAGAGAACCTCAAGCTGACTCCCTGCTGAGCACGGAGCCCAGTGTGGGGCTAGATCTCACAACCCATGAGATCATGACCTGAGGGGAAATCACAAGCCAAACCCTTAACCAACTGAGCCATACAAGTGCCCCATCTTTGGTCCATTTTTCTGTTTGGTGTTCCAGATGATATTATTTAATGGCCTAATAATAATTTGGGGCCATATTTTTAGGAGCATGGAACGATCCCACTTCTGTAGGACTGGACATTTTGTTGTATAGAGTTGTTGCAGCTTAGTAAATGTAACCGAAGTTCCACAAAGTTTTGAAGGAGAAAAAATGCCTTTCCACATTTCCCCAGAAATTAAAAGCTGTCATAAACAATATATATTTTTGGCAACTGGTATTTAACACCTGACATGTTGGTGGGGCACTTTTTTTCTATCCCAATTGCCATATGCTCCCAGGTGACAACTCTGAGAATGCCTACCTCTTAGACAAATGCTGACCTGTCACTGCTTGACATATGGTGAGTGGTAGGTAGACCTTTGCTTCCCTATAGGGCATCTGCTTCCCACTGATTTCCTGGAGAGGCCAACGTGCTTTAGGTCATAGGCCTATCTAAGCCATACAACAGGGTTACTTCCCTTCCCTGGGGGCAAGAAGCCTGACCCATGTCAGCTGCCACACAAGTTTATTTACTTGGCATGAATTGGGAATTGACTTTTTTTTTTTTTTTAAAGTAGAGTTCTGTGGACTGTTCTATCATTAAAAGTTGGGAGTAGAAATAATGGGGACATTGGTGATAAATATACTTGAGTTGTTCAACTTATGTGAAAGTCACATTTCTTATTGGCAAAAACAGGGATGATTATACAGGAGCCACTTTTCAATGTTGTTGTGAGGTCAGAGATATTGTATCCAACAGGACCAATCTGGAGAAGTGCTTCAGCTGTAAACAAAAGGCATGAAAGGCCTTGTTTCAGGTTTCTATGGTGCACATAAACCACATCAAAACTTAGTGGCCTTAATAGGTCTCAGAAGGCTGGCTGGCATTTATCTGGAAGCTTGAGGGGAGGAATTCTACTTCCAAGTTCATTCTGGTTGTTGGCAGAAACCATTTTCTTGTTGGCTCTTGGAAAGGGTGGAGTGGGGGGTGTGGTGGGGAAGGGGACCACTCATTGCTTCTAGAAGCAGGTACCCCTGTATCTTCAAACTAACGAGAATGCATTGAGTCCTTCTCAGGCTTTCAATCTGTCTTCTTCCACCAGCAGCCTGGGGAGCTGGACTTTATCTTGTGGGTAATGAGGGAGTGGAGCCTTGTCACATTTCAGTGTGTTCAGTGGACTTCCAGCTGCCAGTAACTAGATCTCTGTGCCTGAGGATTTTTCTGGAACCTCAGAAAGCCACTGCTCTGCCTGTGTGTGAAAATCAAGATGTACTATGGACTTAACTGTCATCAGTCACTTGGTTGAGCAGCCCTCCAGAGATGACTGATGGCAGTGTGTAAATATCCCACATCCCTCAGTGTATTCATTTCTTAGGACTTCCCTAAGAAAGTATAACAAACTGGTCCTAAAACAATAGGAATTTACTTTGCCACATTTCTGGAAACTAGAAGTCCAAAACCAAGCTGTTACCAGTACCAGGCTGTCTCTAAGACTCTGGCTAGGAACCCTCCTTGCCTCCTCCTAGCTTCTATGGTCACCCTTAATCCTTGGTGTTCCTTGGCTTGGAGCTATATGAATTCATCTCTGTCTCCAACTTCACATGACAGTCTTCACATCTTCTTATAATGGCACCAGTCGTATTGGATTCAGGGCCCACCTTATTCAAGGATGACCACATCCTTATTGAACTAATTATATCTGGAATAACCCTATTTCCAAATAAGTTTACATTCTGAGGTACTCGGGGTTAGAACTTCAACATATCTTTTTTGGGGACATAATGTAATCTATACCTATATTCAATCAATCCACTTAAAGTGGGGAATTCTTCGATGTCAATTTTTACAACATTTCCCAATTTCTCCAGAGGATTGAGCTTTGGTTGCCCACTGTGGAAACTGGCTCTGTAACACTTTCATTGGCTGCCTTCCCTTCCCCGTCACATCCCTCCTCCCTGCTGGTGTTCCCTTTATGTCCTAAGTAAGTTTTCTACACTCAAGTCCTTATCTCAGGGGACCCAGACAAAAATTATGTGGTTTTGGGGGAACCCAGGCAAAAATAACAAAAATAATGACTATTTTTGAGGGTGGAGTGACCTGCTCAAAACTCACCTTTTGGACTTTAGTTGACAGTGTCACAAAATTTGGGATGTAAGGTGACACATAGAGGGTCCTGGGTTTGAATAGAAGCAGAGTGATACCATCACTATTCCTATTCTGAGCTGGTTATGAAAAAGATAGGCTCTGCTCGTGTATGAGACAGTGCATTGCTTTCTATAAATCCTGTTGGCACCTGCTTCTTAAATTCTGCTTAGAACCAGAAGGTTTTATGCCTCCATCAAACACAATGACCAACAGCTTTGAGCCCTTAGTTGTGTTATTGGTGATTTATATTGTTTATAAAGAGTCCTGGTAGAGGTTCAACTGTGGTCAGTTTAAGGACCATGCCTTTCTCTGGGTTAGTCTCAGGGTTTCTTATACTCAGCTTACCTAAGGATTCCTAAACATATAATTTCTAAAAAACTCTCCTTTTGGGGCACCTGGGTGGCTCTATGGGTTAAACCTCTGCCTTCAGCTCAGGTCATGATCTCGGGGTCCTGGGATCATCGGGCTCTTTGCTCAGCAGGGAGCCTGCTTCCCTCTCTCTCTCTGCCTGCCTCTCTGCCTACTTGTGATCTCTCTGTGTCAAATAAATAAATAAAATCTTAAAAAAAAAAGACCTCTCCTTTTACCCCAATTTCTCCATCAGTTTAACTTAGCGCTTATTTATACAGTGCAAGGAGTTGTTATTTCAAAGCAAGAAAAAAGAAAACAGATTTACTCCTTAAAAAAAAGAAAAGCAATACAGGAATAACAAGAATAACCCTTGCAATATCAAAGACAATAATGGTGTGAAATCAAAGGGTGGGACGGGAATGGTTGGTAAAGGGCGACGTCAGGGTATTTTTATAACTCAATCTCCTGTGCCTGTCAGAGAATTATCCAGTAGTATCACGAATGCAATGGTCACAAATCTCTTTCACATATGAAGAATCATTTGTGACAACCTTGAAACTAAGATCTAGATGAGCAAAGAAATATGTAATCAACCCTTTGACCTCTGCGTGATTGTCCTTTCTGATTCCCTTAGCAGCTGAATCCCTGAGCACATGCTCCCCCACTTCCTCATTCAGCTCTCTGGCCGTGAGTAGAATCTTGTGCCTGTAAGGTCATGTCTGTTTGGAGCACACGGATTGAGATCATGTTCCCTGCCTTTATATAGGTATGGCAGTATTAGCATCAGACCAGACATGAGAGGCCCACAAGGTTTGGTTTCTTTTTTTTTTTCTTTTTCCCAATTTAATTTTATTTATTTGAGAGAGAGAGAGAATGTGAGTGGGGAGAGGGGTGGAGGAAGAGGGAGAGGAAGGAGACTTCCTGCTGAGCATAGAGCCTGAAATGGCCCCATCCCATGACCCCAGAAGAAACCAAGAGTTGGATGCCTAACTGACTGAGCCACCCAGGCAGTCCAGGGTTCAGTTTCTGATTAGATGTGCCATTTGCCTGGTGCCATGGCTTATAGCTCATGAGTTTATTATATTAACTATTATATTCTGCTTTGCATTCCAGCAGTGGTTCATTTATACATGTAACCTCAGCACTTAGCAGAGGGAATGCTCAATAGGGAATGCTCAATATATGTTTGTTAAAGAAATTAATTGCTTAGAAATTTCCAAAGATGAGGTCTATGACATCATAAAACCCTCAGGAGTAAGCTTAGAGTTGAATACACACTTGAAAGATGAGGGTGATCACTCAGGAAAATAAGCCACGTAATCATACGCTAAAAATTCCAAGTATGCATAATGAAGATATGCAGACAGCCCCCAAAGAATCATAGCTTTGTCTAGGTCTTTTTTACTGGAGACTCTTTATAAGCTGCTTTTATGCACTTGGTGGGCAAATGAAGGCATTCCTTTAACATGTGATTTGGGGAATAAAGAAGTGAGAAAAGAAGAAACGGGGTGAAGAGGTCTTGGCAAATGTGTTTTGCTCAGTAGTGAGGGATGTTCTGTGCCCAATGGAGCTCAATTCCTAGTGGAGGTTGCCCTTACTTTAAAAAAGTATCTGTTCTACCCCCTCAAATATGTGTGTAACTGATTCTTAGTATTACATTAAACAATTACACAGCCGATCCCATATCATGCATGGAATGGTTGTCAGGTCTCTGGCATGCTCTTGCTGTGGGATGCTCCATGGTGCTACTCAGATAGCAACACCATGTTGCCCAAAGTCAGGAGCCATCCTGGGCCTGGGAGGGAGTGCTCTGCCGGACATGGCCACAGACCAAACAGGGAGACCCTGGTTTTTTCTTTAGTCAACACATGAAGGAGGTGGCCTACAGTTCATCTGGAGTGTTGGAGAGACAAAGCCCCTGTAAAGATGACCCCGAAAAAGAACGTTATATGCTTGCTGATGCAGAAACCAAGGATTATTCTCAAATGCTAACAAAGGCCTTGAAATAATACAATAGCCACCAGGAGCAGAGTTCCTACTCTGTGGCAAACATTACATGTACCTTGGAAGTAAACCTTAGCACAATACTGTCAAATAGGTGTGCCCACAGAACAGAGATAAACTTGTAAAAGGCAGAACAGAGGATTCAAAACGTTCTACAGATCTGAATCCTTTGCAGGATACTGCCATGTAGTGTCTTCATATGGACTAGAGCAGGACAAGGCTTTTCTTGATATGTCAAAGAGGGTTAGCTGGTTTGCAAAATAGAAGAATCCAAACCAGACAATTATCACAATAGAAATTTAGAGGTTGTTATCAGGTCCCTAACAAAAGAGCAACCTGGGGTTGGTCTTGGAATCCACTGAATTCCGTCATGCTTATAAGTTAGTAAGTCTGCTTTTATCATTCAGGAATCCATGCATTTAAAGCATCTCTTTCAAGTCTTACCACAGATACTGATTTTGCTCAACACCAGAGATCCAAGATTCTAAGCCTTTAAAGCAGGCCAACTTTTCAATGGGTGGACACTTGATTCCAGACTGTGGTCAGCCCAAGCCTAGTCTCCCCTACACACTGAAGCTGCCTTCAACAAACAAAAATTGCTGTCCTCAAAGAACGTCCACCTGATGAATAACCACTTTAATTAAGTTTATGAGAACAGACCAGACGCCTCCCGTTTCCACACGAAGTCCTGCAGGTTGTCACACAATGAGATGAAGGGGCCGCAAGTTTATAAGGGGCATGGCCTGGGCTTCTCATACTCCATAGACTGTGTCACCCGAGACTGATGTGATGAGATAGAGCCTGTAGAGAAATGCTCAGTGAGATTTATGAAAGACCATTTAAGCAAGTAAAAATAGCATCTGTGGTCACATCAGGGAGACCACAATTTCTAAACATTATTAGGGGCCTTCATTCTGTTTCTAGATGTAAATTGCTTACTGGCTAGGTCAGGAAGAAATCTCCAACTACTACTAGAGCGAGATATTACAAGGCTCCCTTCCCTTCCCTTCCTCAACTTGGCCTTGGGTGTTAGGAGCTCCCACTCCATGACCCATAATTCGGTGTCTGTGAGGAGCACCAAATAGAAAGCGTCTGTAATCAAGCTTGAAGGGAGCTGTCCCAGGTCTGAATTTACCGAAGGGGATCTTCAGAAAGGGCAAGAAGGAAAGCGAAGGTATGCAAATAGAGCCAGGCAGGGGGAAAGAGTAAATGTTGCTATTTGAATGCATAAATCTCTTCATGTTTAATAAGTACTCACAGATCTAGGAAAGAAAGTTTCAGAGAGAAGAGTTATAAATAGCACCCTATCTGAGCACCTTGTACCCCGAGGCCAGCACCGGGTCTCCATATTTATACTAACAGAGGAGCCCTGGCTTTGGTTTCTGAGTCAGTATTTCAGTGTTTCCAGATTTAGGCTGCTAATTTACATTCTTTTACCTACCCAGTGCCTACTGCAACCCTTTCTGATGTCATCATGTTGAGTTTCTTTAGGTAAATACTCTGCCTGCACCCCCATCCCCTATGTAAATCTGGGTACTTTTGGGTGGAACTGTCCTATTCCTTGCTCCCTGATCCAAGAGAGCCCCAAGACTCAGACCCAACCACCTGGCGTGTTCCACAACTGCTAAATTTCCTAACTCTAATTAGTCACAGATGAACACATAGCCCAATTGGTCCAAAAACAAAATGACTCAGCTGTAAGAATTTTTTTTTTTTCTTTACTAGAACTGTTGAGAAGGAGAAGTTCTCTTCCTGTCAGGGTTGATTTCTGAGCTGGTAAGATGTAGATCTGGAGTGGTAAGCACCTTGCCATCATGCAGGAAAGCAGAGTCCAACAACGGAGAGAAACTGAGTTTATTTATTTATTTATTTATTTATTTATTTATTTATTTATTAAAAGATAATCTGTTTATTTGAGAGAGAGCATGAGAAGAGAGAGGGTCAGAGGGAGAAGTAGACTCTCCGCTGAGCCGGGAGCCCGAAATTTAGCTGTTGTGGAACACGCCAGGTGGTTGGGTCTGAGTCTTGGGGCTCTCTTGGATCAGGGAGCAAGGAATAGGACAGTTCCACCCCAAAGTACCCAGATTTACATAGGGGATGAGGGTGCAGTCATGGGACTCGAGTCATGGGACTCGATCCTGGAACTCCTCAGGATCATGACCTGAGCCAAAGAGAATTGCTTAACCAACTGAGCCATCCAGATGCCTGAGAAACTGAGTTCTGATAACAGCGTTTGGGTTCCTAGATCCTGCTATATCTAAGGTTAGCTGTTTCTGCACTTTCAGATATTATTCTAGTAGGTTCTCTTCCATTGCTCAAGCCACAGTGGGGTAGGCCTCTTGCAGTGAATAGGTAGGTTGCTAATATACTTCTCAAGTCTTTTCTGGAGACGAGAATTTGACCCTAAACCTCAGTCACCTTGCCAGGGTTTCGGCTGTTAGCCCTCTCTGAGGATCTCCCTAGATCTTCTACTCTGTTCTTTTGCATCAGTGGTTCTCAGCTCTCAACCGACAATGAGTTTGCCCCTTCAGGGACATTTGACAGTATCTAGAAACATTTTTGATTATCATTTTTGATTGTGGTAGGAGGGCAAAGTCCAAGGGTGCTATGAAACACCCTATAATACACAGGATAATCTACTACAACAAAGAATTATCCAGCCACATTTTAATAGTTACTGTAGTATAGCATTTTATAATTAGAACTATATATTTGATCTTCCTCCCAGATCCTAGCACAGAGTTCTTAGAATTTCTTAACTGATCAGAGCAAGCAGGGTGTCTTTTGTTATGTTAATGAGGTGACTTTTGGACCGCCCCTAAGGTAGCATAAGAATGGGGGCTGGTTACCCATTCATGGTGAAATCATCCCTGTGAATAGGAGGTTGGAACTTCCGGACCCATATCTGATCTGAAGAGTGGGCAGAAGGCCTGGAGACTGAATTTACTCACCAATGGCCGTGATTTGATCAACTGACACCTACATGATGAAGCTGCCATAAAACCCCCAAAGATCCAGGTTTGGAGCGCTTCCTTTGGTGAATTGCAGATGCAGGGAGAGTGTCCCCCCAGAAAATATGGAAGCTCCACACCCCTTCCCACATACCTTGACTTATGAATCTCTTCCATCTGTTCTTCCTTGTTTTTCCCTTTTATAACAAACAGGTAATCTTGAAAGTCAACTCCTTTCCTAAGTCCTGTGAGTCACTCTAGCAAAGCCATCAGACCTGAGGAGGGGCTCGTGGTAAACCTCTGATCCTTGGCACTTGGCTCAGAAGCACCAGTGACAGGCTGAACTTGAAACTAGCATCTGAAGTGGAGAAGCGGGGGGGGGCATCTTATATGACCAAGACCTTAACATGTGGGTCTCAATGCCATCTCTAGGTAGACAGTGTCAGACTTGAGTTCCATTGTTGGACACCCAGCTGGGGTCACAGAACTGTTTGGTGTGGGGGGAAATTCCCACAGCCTGTATCACAAATGTCAGAGGTAGATTTGTAGCATTCAGAGTATTACGTGTGATATAAATGAAAACAATGGTGAAGGTTTTTTTTTTTTTAATTTTTCTCACAGTGCTGCTGTGGAAAGACTGCTTTAGGTACTAAAATCTACCTGTCCCCAGGCACTGGCATGTGCCACCATTCATTTATTCTTTGTTCAAAACTCATACATTAGGGGCCCTGAGCTGAGCATCATTCAGATGTCAGGGAGGCAGCACGGTCAAGGCCCAGTCTTTGCTGTCAGGTTGCTGACAGAAGTACTGGACCCCACTGGCCTTGTCTTCTGGCTGCATGCCTAAGGGAACCCCCCAGGATCCCAGATCCACCCCAGGACTCTAGCCTTGCAGTGTTGGACATCCCAGAAGCTGTCCATTCTGTTGCCTCTTGAATCAGATGGTGACAAGTCACATTCATTGCCCCAAATAGATATTTTTAGCACAGCAATACATCACTTGTCATGACAGCATGTAATTTTCTCAGATTGTATATGGTCTCAAAGAATTTCAGCTGTATCATTCTTTCTTCTCAGGATTTTGTTGTTGTTGTTGTTTTGACCTTCATGGGAATCTTTCTTGCGAGAAGCTGCAGACCATAATTAAGTCTTTGTGTCTCCATGATGTGGTGAGTAATGGATATTGGTTGAACAGAGACCATTTACAGATATAGAAGAAATGAATGAAATTTGTTGTTTTGTCAAGAGTATTTGTAATCTATAATTTTGGAACACTGTTCACTAATGTCTGGTAGATAATTCTCCAGGTGTCTCTTTAACCTGATTATGCTGGTAGGGTATTTCCAAGCTCAGAAATTTGATCCAAAGTCCTGTTTTTCCGGGGCTGTGGGAAGATTCACAGGTGTGGATGTATTTTCTTTGGTGAATCAAATGGCCAGAACAAGTTGCTGTGGAAGGCGTTCTGACTGCTATTTTGAAAACCTGGTCATGTATTTTTAGCCTGTACAACCTCTGTGCTTACACATTTCCTCTTGGGGACATGCGGCAGTTGCCAGGGGAAGGGAAGCCCCAGCTCCGTGTTCTTGTCCTGTAATAGCTGACCAGAAAAGCCCTTTTGAATTCTAGCCGTGATAATCCTCCAGTTTACATGGCCACACACTCCAGCTTTGCACAGTTATTTTTTCACATGAAACAAAGGTGCCCTTGGGTCAGTCTGGCAGCATAGAAAGTGCAGGCCATGGAGGGAACACTGTGATCTAATAAAGGCGAGTCAGGGCCTCGCCCCATTAGAGCAGCATGTTGATAATTCACAGCTGGAGGATCTGCAGGAATGACCCAACTGGGTTTCTTCATTTGTCATCATTAAGTCGCTCTACATCCCATGAAACCAGGGACCTAGCTCAGCCTTCCATGATGACCATGGGGTTGCAGGGTGGTATGGACACGGGTCTTCAAGGGCTTCTAGCTGGATCATTTGTTATGCGTAGTGTTAGGATATCTTATTTCTATGATCATTTATGTACTCCAAATGGTTAGAAATATCTTAAAATTTTTAATCTTTAAAAGATTAAAAATATCTTCCTCTTTCGTCTCTTTCCTTTTATTTTGTGCTCATGTATAGCAGATGATTAAAATGGAATCCAGTTTTTTCCTCTTGAGCTGGAAACACTGACAAAGATATCTGAGTTATAAAAGGCATAAATAGGGGCGCTGGGGCAGCTCAGTTGTTAGGGGGCACCTGGGTGGCTCAGTCGGTTAAGCATCTACCTTTGGCTCAGGTTAGGAACCCGATCAAGATTACATCCCCTCTCTTCCTTCCACCCCTTACCCTTCTCATGCTCTCTCTCCCTCCATCCCTCTCTCTCTTTCTTTCTTTCTCAATGTCTCTCTCAAATAAAATCTTTTTAAAAGGGCACAAATAATGATGAGAATATATTTCACACTTCCTATATACCAAGCATTAACTTGTGTGTACTATTCTCATTATATAATTTAATTTCAACGAAGGAGATGCAATTATTATTTTCATTTTGTTGATGCAAATGTCATAAGACTTGTGTCTTTGGTCTTACTATTGCATCTATCCTAGGATAGATGTATTATAGAAGGTGTCCAATTAAGATTTGTTGAATAATTTGTAAAATAATGATATAACTCTGGATAAGAAAGATGGAGTAAGTTTTCTTGTCATTTCTTTCTTTTTAGAGTGGGGGGAGCAGAAGGAGAGGAAGAACGAGATTCTTAAAGAGCCTTCAAGGAACTAGCATGGAGCCCGACACAGGGCTTGATCTCACAACCCAGGGATCATGACCTGAGCCAAAATCAAGAGTCAGATGCTTAACCAACTGAATGATGGTAGAACACATCACCTTCCAACTGGATAAAATAATGATAATATAATCTGTTGGAAGTGTGAAACACATAGTCACCATGTCCGTTCTTTTTCAGAGAAGTCATAAAGAGACAAAGTTCTGAATTGAAAGCCGGCATAGGGACATGAACCCCAAATTGATGCCTTCTTTCCCCCTTGAGGAAGGTTATCTTCTAGAGTAAAGGAGGAGAGCCTGAGAAGCTGAGAAGAGCTTTCAGAATATGTACAGGACTGAGGTACAAACATCGGAACTCCCTGCCCACCAAGACTCAGAGGCCATGTGAAAGCCCTAAAGATACTTATGTCCTGCACACCTGATTCTAACCCCAGCTTCACCACTTTTAGTCAGCATACACCCCGATGAATTAATGTGAACATACCCACTTAACTACTATCCAGATTAATAGAAGCCCAGAGCCCCCCATGCCTTCTTTTCCCAGATAGCCATTATCCTGACCTCAAATTTATCCAAATTTATCCATAACCAAATTTTGCCTGTTTTTATTAACTTTATATAAATATATGGTTTTTTCCATCAGTTTAATGTCTAAAGGGCTCATCCATATTGCTGGATGTGGCCATATTTCATTCATTTTCTGTTGCTGTATATAATACTGTTTGTAGCCCAACAGAGGGTCAGTTTTGGTCATTTTCAACATGCACGTGGGATGTGTACCCTGCAGGTGTTGGGTGCTTCTACAGATACTTCTACAGTATTCTACAGATAGCACATAGGTCATGAACACCTCACGGAATTTATACGTACTTTATTGTGTTGTCCAACTCTTCTTTATCTTTATTGATTTTCATTTTTCTCCCCCATCGATGACTGAGAATTGTGTGCTAAAATCTCTCATTATGGGACAGAAGGGGTGTTAGAAATCACTTTGTTTAATTTTTTTAATTTAATAGATTATAAACTGAGGCCAAGAGAAGGAAATAGATGGATTGAATAAAGACCATGGGCTGGCAGTGACCTAGGCCCTCTACTTACATGATCCCATTCAGTCCTCACAAGAACCCTATAAGGCATGCAACTGCCATGCTATTTTACAGGGAGGTTAATTAACATGCTCTCTCTCTCTCTGGAGGCTAAAATGGACCATGTTATACCCTAAGGTTCAGCACCTTGCCCATGGAGTCACAGAAACTTGGACTGATAGCCAGTTGTTTTGTGAGCATGAATCCAGGCTGCTACTCAGTGTTTCAGGAGCTAAGGCGTTGAGATGAAAAGGAACCAAGGCATGGACATTTCCCCCAGGAAACTCACAAGTAAATGGCAAAACCAAGGTGTAAGTGCACAGTTACAGCACAGACCCAAGGGAAAGCTTCTCGTGTCCTTTAAACGAGTTTGGATTTCATCTTGAAGGCATTGGGAAAACCGTAAAGAATTTTCACCATGACTTGAGACTGAGCATTAATTCCAGTGGAAGCTTGTGGTGGTCTGCACTGTGGCCGTGGCAGTGGGGATTACACTCCAGGGCATTGGTTCAAAGGGCATGTAGAAAGTAGTCCTCTGAACAGACAGAACAATGCTTTTCCCAGCCTGAGAGCCTACAGTTGCCAGTGTAGCTGAGCCCTCCCGAGAATTAACACTGGAAAATCAGTGCAGGTGAAAGCAATTCAAATAATACTTTTATAGAATGACAGTACCCTAATTTCTCATTCTCTGTGCTTAAGCCCATTCTCCTTGCTTGAGGTGGGAAGGGGGCGATTCCCTGCCATAGAGCAAAGACCCAAGAAACCTTGGAAAAGCATCTGAGCTTAGAGTAAATTTGAACATGAAAACTGGGGTTTGTGGGTGAGGGGTACTTCTTATCCCTGATCACACCCTTTTCCACCAAAATTTCAACTAGTTTTAGGAGCCCACTTCACGGTCCAGATGTGGCTATTGATTCCTGTCCTGTAAGTGCATGGCCATCCATGTTTCTCATCCCTTGTTGGTGCCTGGTCAACTCGGGGGCTGTCTGGACACGTCTGTGTTACTGCAAGAGAGCATTTCTGAACTGAGCCCAAAGGCCAAGTCGTCATATGTGAGCTCCCCTCCGTCTTACCTGCAGCAGGACAAGCTTCCACACCCTTCCTGGCTTCGGAGTCAATCTCCTTTTGGGAGTCTACCTAGTAACTGGCACACATTACATCTCACACTCCAGAATACTTTATTTCTCTAATATCCACCCCAAATTCAGTCTTCCAGTTACCCTCTATGTGTTGTCTCTTGTTTTAAATTTTCTTTTATTTTAACCTCTCCAAATAAGGATTTAAAAAATATATTTAAATATATTTTGAAACACACACACACACACATACACACACACACACACACACACACACGTATATTTTAAATATATTCTTATATTCTATATATTTTTTTCTCTGTTAAGAACATAACTAAAAATAGAGATTTGGGGGATGATTTAAACTGATTACTGTGGTCATGAGTGTTTGGACTTTCTTGGATAGTACAATGGTCTTGCTGCCTATTAAGTGTTTTATATTACACAAAATGCCTCATGTCTACTGCATTCTAATAGAGTAGCTTTCTCTCCAGGCTTTACGGTTAAGTCTTAATAATAGTAGTTCACCTCTGACTTCTAGACTGATACACTATTGAACCCAACAGAACCATGTTTTAGATCCTGTTCCAATTAGTACAGGGGATTTGTGATAGCTGTGGCCACATTATTTTTCTAGAAGATTGTGCTTGCTGAAACACTGAACCTATCTTTGTAAATGTGAGGGTAAATAGTAACAGAGTAGCAGATGACTTTTCAAAAGAAAAGATACATTTCTAGAGGCTTTCTTTGCCTGGGTTTGTGGGGAATTCTCTCATCTTGATTAATCATCCCTCTACAACTTAATCTTTTAGATTTTCAAGATTGTCCCTAAATTATGTTTTGCTCTTGGAATATCTGATATTCAGAATCTCCAAATTGTAGGTCTCTTGGTGTGAGCTATGCACCTAAGAACTTTAAATCTGTAAGTGACTTTTGACTGCCTTCCTTATTCTATTTAAGCTCCCAACATAGTAAAAGAAGTCACCTAGCTTTCAGTGACCAAAAGAATTTTCTCTAGTGGAGGAGGTATATCACCTTCCACACTTTGACTTAGCTGATCCACAGAATCAACACCCTAATTTCCCTTTTGGAAGGAACGTGTTCTGTGGTCCCAGGAAAGGAAAACCCCAGGATGACAAAGCTGAGGTGCCAAGGTCCAACAAATCAAAGGCAGGGTGTGTTTGTGCGCTGGGGGGGTCGATGAAAAGCTGCCAGACATGAGGGAAGCAGGAGCACCGATGGAGGTCTATAACTAGAAGAGAGAAAACAGAGTTTGCAAATGAATGAAACCAATGGGGAGTCAAGGGAAATGGGGGGGGGGTCCCTCATGGTCCCTGTTTTAGATGCCATGCTGCTGCTCAGACTTCCCTCTGCTAACAAAGGTCTTATTCTCCCAGCTGGCAATAGCGCTGCTCAGAGATGTCCCTCAGCTGTCGGTCCTCTTTGTGGTTGGGCAGCTCTCTTTCAATGACTGACCAAGCCAGAGTGTAAAGGCTCCATCCATTCACCCCAAATCAGAACAATGCTCAAGGCCCCTCTCAGTTCCATAGCTCCCACAGGATTGAGCTGACTGAGCCTTTGACTGGGACTGTATCAGATCCTGGCTTCTCCCTCTGTCCAATCCTGTCCCTTCCTTCCCCTTCCACAGATGCTGATTCTGAAAGCATTCTGTAATAAACACCCCACATGCTCATCTTTGTCTCAGAGACTGCTTTCCAGGGCACTCAATCAGAGGCAAGGTGTTCATGAAGACAAGCTTCAAACACAGAAGAGGGTTTTAGGTAAATAAGTTTAAAACTTAAACAGCAAGCTAGAAGCTCAGGGTATAATGGTCTTTCATGTCCTTGTATGGTCTGCAGTGCTGAACAAATGAAAAGGGATTGTCTACATGGGAAAACTCAAGTGTGTATGGGTTTAGGGACAGACAAAGGCCCTGACCTTTCCTAGTTTAGGTCACACCTAACCTCAGGAGAGATAAGAACGGGACCTCTGGGAGGCAGCCAGTTGAAACTTCCAGCCAAGGACGTGAACAGAAATTGGTCCAGAGGTCCAGAGAGTAAACTGAGGTCTGCAATGAGGAGTCCGTTACAAGCAGGGAGGCAAAAAGAGACAAGTGAGTGGTGTCTAGACTCCTTCTGGATGCTGAAGTCCACTAGGGCAAGAACTGGTATTTAAAGGAGTCACAGCAGGAAAAATTCCCTAGGTTCTCTGAAACCTGGAGATGAAAGAAACTCATCAGAGAGCATTAGCACCTAGGATTTCTATAGCGGGAGGAACTTCACCCACAGCTTGCTGCTGAAGATCAGACAGATCCTGCTGGTGTCCAGACAGCCTGGGAAGAGCCCTGTCAGGCCAAGACAGAGGCAGTGTCCTGGGTCACCCCCTCGCCTCTCTACATCTACAAAGCCTGGCTGTCCAACTTCAAAGCACAGAGTGGGAACTGACCAAGTTGTGTTGGCCCATAACTCTTTACAGCATTTACAACAGTGTTTTACGAAATGGAGTATCGTGAGATGAAATTACACAGTATATTTCTTTTCTCAGTTCCTTCGGAGCAGATTACAGAGATCTGGACATTGAACTTGGTGCACTTGTAAATTACTTCTGGGTATTATGTGGTCAGGTTCTGTCCTTGCGCCCATAACATTTTTTTTCTCCTTTAAATTCAGCTTAATTCCAAGGATATGTACAGATACATTCATGATTCATTTAGGATAAGTCCAATGTCTTAAAGTGTTAGTGTGGAAAGCGAAGATGCTGATTTTACACAGTACACTCAAGCTTTTTGGTACATGACAGATATCAAATTTTAGGATGTTTTGCTAGTACAAAATTCAAAACGACACGAGCCAAGACAGAAATAATTGTAACACAGTCTACATCTACAGGACAGCAGCTTCTTGCTGCATCTATAAAAATGTCCACGCTACTCATTTTGTCCTCGATTAGTACCAGGCTTTTGTTAAATAGAACTACTTGCTTCCCTAATGTCAGACTCTTATATTTGGAGGACTGAGTCTCCGTGTTTCAGGAGATGTCATCTTCCAACTTGACAGACCCATGCCTCTGTCCCCTTGCCCCAACATTACCACAAAAGTGTGTATACCCACGCAGTAAAAGTAAGATTTTATTTGTTGATTAAAAGTACAGTGTGCTCATGCAAACTCTGAGTGAAATGTTCTATGTAGTATTTTTGTTGACCATATTTAATTCTGTGAGACAATCTACAATGAGTATGATTTTTTTCAAAGATTTATTTATTTATGGGACACCTGGGTGGCTCAGTTGTTTAAGTGTCTGCCTTTGGCTCATGTCATGGTCCTGGAGTTCTGGGATCAAGCCCCATGTTGGGCTCCCCGCTCAGTGGGGAGCCTGCTTCTCTCCCTCCCTCTGCTTGTGCTCTCTCTCTTGCTGTCTCCCTCTCTCTAAAATAAATAAATAAATCTTTAAAAAAGTATTTATTTTAGAGAGTGAGAGAAAGAGAGAGCACGAATGGGGGTAGAGGGAGAAGGAGAAAATCCTCAAGCAGACTCCACGGTGAGCATGGAGCCTGATAAAGGGCTCTATTCCAGGACCCTGAGGTCATGACCTGAGCCTAAACCAAGAGTCAGACACTTAGCTGCCTGAGCCACCCAGATGCCTCTGAGTATGAATTCTTAACTTCTTTATCTCTCCTCATCTCACTGTTCTGATCAGTATTATCTTGTTCATTTCCATGGATCCATGGACGACAGAAAGGGAATCAAGGAAGAGAAAGAATTCCTGAGCTCTGGATTTTTTAAAAAAACTGATCCATTACATGCTTAAAAGATGATAGTATTTTGTACATGTATATATTTTATGTATATAGACGTATATATTTTAAAATACCACATAAAAGCCAGTGTATACCTGATCAGCCCCTTGTTTTTTGTTTTTTTTCCACTGAGTATTTTATACTGGAATGAGATTCATTTTAATACATGCAGGGCCTTACTTAAAAACAACAACTCTGTGCTACGGATTTGGTTTACTAACCTCCCATTCTCACACTTGCCATTGCAACCTCCAGCCACCATGTTTGTTTCTCATCAATGCTTCACTACTTGGCATTTCCCCAACACATCAGACTGCTTCCAGTCCCCTGCTTGCTGCTGGCCGTGCTTTTCTGCACTGAGCACCGAACACATTTCTACTCATCTTTTAAAACCTATTCACACATCATCAGTCTTAGGCAAGCATCTTCCCTCTGCTTCCAGAATTAATCACCTTATTTGCATGCCTGCTACTGTGTACACATTTCTGTTACTGCCCAAATAGCAATTTATTATAATTATGTGTGCACATGTTTGACTTCCCTATTGGACTCCGAGTTCCTGGTG
The DNA here is from genome assembly GCF_022355385.1 of Mustela nigripes. Lineage (NCBI taxonomy): Eukaryota > Metazoa > Chordata > Mammalia > Carnivora > Mustelidae > Mustela > Mustela nigripes. Next base: position 77,346,227 of record NC_081558.1, on the reverse strand, counting down.
GGTTGGGATTGGAACTTGTTTCCCCATCTTTAATGCTAAGTAGACTATCTCTGTCATCTAGACCCTTGACTAATGTTTGCTAAATGTCACAGGAGACCATTCTAAGTGAATTTGGCTGTATTTAAAAGTGAAAAACATTTGTGGCTCAGAGTCAATGGTTAGTTTTAGATCTTTAGGAGACAATGGGGACCTTTGTGGTAAAAAAGGCCCTTTGGAGAGATGGTGACATCAGCTTGTCTTCCTGCCTACTCTGTATGAGTTTTGGCATTTTGTTTTCTCCATCATTCTTCAGCTTGTTTGTATTGCCGTGTTGGAGGTTTTGATAAGTGAATCAAAAATTTCAAGTTACAAGGAAATTAAGTTGATAGAAGGCACAGAATGGATACCAAAGCAAAAAATCTTGGGTAAGAAAGAAAGGACAACTAAAAAAAGTTTAAGAGACCTTGAAATATTTATGTGTAATGAAGTTTCAAAAGGAACATGTGTCTAAATGAGATTATCCAGGGGGAAATTCTTGCTCCAAATATGCTGAATTACCATTAATTCCATTGGCAGAAATCATTTATTTCTGCTCTTGAAATTTGTGTCAAAGACTCATTTCTAGTTTTTGGTATAACTATTGTCTAAACTTCTAGCATTTCAAAACAATCCTCTGAATTGACTGATTTTTTAAAATCATAGATTATAGAAAAATAAATTCTCAACTTAAAAAGAAATTCACTTTAAAATGCCAAGCTTGGGGGCGCCTGGGTGGCTCAGTGGGTTAAGCCACTGCCTTCGGCTCAGGTCATGATCTCAGGGTCCTGGGATCGAGTCCCACATCGGGCTCTCTGCTCAGCAGGGGGCCTGCTTCCCTTCCTCTCTGTGATCTCTTCCCTTCCTCTCTCCTACTGTGATCTCTCTCTGTCAAGTAAATAAATAAAAATAAATAAAATAAAATAAAATGCCATGCTTGATTTTTTTTTTTTAAAGTAGTTTACGTGATGCAAAAAATCACCTTCAGATTAAATAACATTCCTGGTATTTGAATAGAAATTTCTCCCAAATGAAAGCATTTTAAAGTCAAATTTGTAGTTATGGCTATAGCAACAAAAAGGAATTTATAACCATTATATTAATGGATACCTCAATGTTTTAGATTTATAATCAGATGGAAGGATAATTTCATTTAGTATGAAGCCAGTGCTCTCTCTTGATATCCCTCTTTTAGAGATAATTTATGTGGCACTACTGTCTTTCAGTTTTTGTATATGATACAAGATTGAAAAAAGTACAGAAGAGTAGATGTAAAGTTTTATCACTTCTTCATTTTTTAAGGAACTCACCTCTGTTCCCAGAAAGCAAGCAAGCACAGATATATCTTTAATGTTTTTACCATATATTTCTGTCTTGCTCATACTTCACAGTGGCCACATACTGTATACTGTATTGTTCTGCTTTCACTTTTTTGCTCTTGAGAGTGCAGATCTTTTCCTAATAGGTGCAAGCAAGCTGTTTATTTCCAAAACTACATTAGATTCCAATCCTTGGTTCTATTACAATCTCTCTTAGTCTTCTATGGGTGAACTTTTGGATTGTTTGCAATCTTTTGCTTGTAGCAAATATAATGTAAATTCATCACTTGGCATTAGTGGGAGTAGGAATGTAATTACTGAGACAAGGAACATGTAATTTTCAATTCTGATAAAGCAAGATTGCTCCCCACAGAGGATATACCAGATTAATATTCCTCCCAGCCATAAATAAGAGTGCCTATTGTCCATATCATTATCAATTGGGTGTGTTATAAACTTTTTAAATCTTAGTAACCTGGGTTGTAGAAACTCTACTTCATTATGCTCTTAATATATAATCCTTTATAAAGAAGTCAGGCATTTTCATCCAAACAGAGCCATTTGTTTATTTATTATTATTTATTATTTATTAGCCATTAAAATAGACATAGCTTTATTGAGAGATAATTTATATGCTCTACAATTTTCCCCATTGTAAATGTGTAATTCAATTCAATGATTTTTAAAAAAGATTTTATTTATTTATTTGAGAGAAATAGAGAGCAAAAACCACAAGTGGGGAGAGGAGCAGAGGGAGGAACAGACTCCCCACAGAGTAGGGAGCCCGATACAGTCCTCAGTTCCAGGATCCTGAGATCATGACATGAGCTGAAAGCAGATACCTTCCCAAGTTGACACACCCAGGCAATGCTCAATACAATGATTTTTTTTTTTTTTATTTGCTGTTCTACCAACACTGTCACAGTCTAGTTCTAGAACATATGTAGTACCTCACAATGTATTCTTCTGACCATTTGCAGGAAATTCTTTATCCCACACCCGACCTAGGAAATTACTGAAATGCTTTCTTTCTCTTCAAACTTACCTTTTCTGGATATGTCATATAAATGAAATCATATAGTATATCATATAGTTTATCATATAGTAAACCATATAATGTATCATCTTTTGGATCAGGTCTCTTTTAGTTATTATAAAGTTTTAGGGATTCATCTAAGCTGTAGGATGTATCAGTACTTTGTTCCTTTTTATTGCTGAATAGTATTCCGTGGTATGGATATGCCACTTTTATTTATTCATCATTTGGTGGACATTTGGATAGTTTCCCATTTTGGCTATTATGAATAATACTCCAATCAAAATTCACTTACAAATAGTTGTGTGGACATATGTTTTCATTTCTTTTGGATGGGTTCCGAGAAGTGAAATTGCTGGGTCATGTGGTAGGTCAATGTTTCACTTTGTGAGAAACTACCAAATTATTTTGCAATGTGGCTGTCCCCTTTTACCTTCCCACTAACAATCAAGAAGGGTTCCAGTTTCTCCACATCTTTGCCTACACTTTGGACTATCGTTTTTTCTGAGTGCTCCATTCTAGTAGGTGTTAATATCTCATTGTGATTTTAATTGTATTTGTTATTTTAATTACTTTGTATTTCCCAAATGACTAATGAAACTGAACATATCTTCATATGCATATGGATCATTTGTTTATTTTTTGTGTACTATTTAAATATGTTGTCCATTATTTCTAAGAAGTTGTCCATTTTATCTCATTTGTTTTTGTTTTTTTTTTTAGCATAGTTGTTTATAAGTTATCTTATAATCTTTTAAGTTTCTGTAGATACGGTAGTGATGTTTCTTCTTTCATTCTGAAATTGAGTAACTTGTGTTCTCAGTCTTTTTCCCCCTCAATTGGTTCAATTAAAGATTTATCAATTTTGTTCATCTTTTGAAAGAACCAATTTTAGTTTTATTTTTTTTTCCTCTTGTTTTTATTTTCTATTTCATTGGCTTCTGTTCTATATCATTTCCTTTCTTCTCTTTGGATTGGGTTTAGTTTGTTCTTCTCTTGTTAGCCATTTAAAGTAGAAATATAGATTATTGGTTTGAGAGCTTTTTTCTTTTCTGATATATGCCCTTAAAGCTGTGAATTTCTCTTTAAGTACTATTCTAGTTGCATGACAGAAATTTTGGTACAGTGTGTTTGGTTTTCATTCAGTGCAAAATTATTTCCAACTTTACCTTCTGATTTCTTCTATGACCTGAATTTGGTAGCTCGTGTCCTCTATCTATCCACTTTTTATTGTTTAGTCTAGTTAAGATTTGCCTTGTCAGTCTTCCCAAAGAACTAACTTTTAGTTTTATTGTTCCTTTATTTGTGGTTGTGGTTGTTGTTTTGTTTTGTCTTTTAATTTAGCAGTGGAATGTTTAATACTCAGGTAATTGGGCATTTCCCAGATTTTTTTCTGTTTTGATTTCTAAATTAATTCCACTGTGGCTGAAAATATAGCTTGATTTCCATATTTTAATTTACTTAGATTTGTTTTATGGCCTACCATATGGTTTCATCCTAGACAATAATCCGTATACCCTTGAAAAGTCCATGCGTTTTGCATTAGTTGGGTGAATGTTCTATGTAAGTTAGTTAATCTGAGTTGGTTGATAGTGTCATTCAAGTCTTCTGTACCCTTGCTATTTCTTGTAAAGTAGTTCAATCAGTTATTGGCTCTTGGATATTGAAATCTCTGTCACTGTTGAATTGCCTACTTCTTTATTCCTCTTTTCTTCTATTGACTTCTTTTTAAAGGGAATATTTTTAGTGAACCATTTGAAATTCTCTTGATTTTTTAAAACTATCTAAACAATTCTCTCAATGGTTTCTGTGGGAATTATCAAATACATTTTAATTCATCGCAACCTCCTGAAGATTAATACTAACTTAATTTTGGTAAAATCATAAACTTTGCTCCAATGTAGCTCTATGCTTTTTCCCTTCTTTGTGTTATTATTGTTACATATATTACATCTGTTGTTATCAATTGAATAATACAATGTTATATTTGTTGCTTTATATAATTATGTCTTTTCTTTAAATTTTTTAATTTTTTATTTTTTATAAACATATATTTTTATCCCCAGGGGTACAGGTCTGTGAATCACCAGGTTTACACACTTCACAGCACTCACCAAAGCACATACCCTCCCCAATGTCCATAATCCAACCCCCTTCTCCCAAACCCCCTCCCCCCAGCAACCCTCAGTTTGTTTTGTGACATTAAGAGTCACTTATGGTTTGTCTCCCTCCCAATCCCATCTTGTTTCATTTCTTCTTCTCCTACCCACTTAAGCCCCCATGTTGCATCACCACTTCGTCATATCAGGGAGATCATATGATAGTTGTCTTTCTCTGCTTGACTTACTTCACTAAGCATGATACGCTCTAGTTCCATCCATGTTGTCGCAAATGGCAAGATTTCATTTCTTTTGATGGCTGCATAGTATTCCATTGTGTATATATACCACATCTTCTTGATCCATTCATCTGTTGATGGACCTCTAGGTTCTTTCCATAGTTTGGCTATTGTGGACATTGCTGTTATAAACATTCGGGTGCACGTGCCCCTTTGGATCACTACGTTTGTATCTTTAGGGTAAATACCCAATAGTGCAATTGCTGGGTCATAGGGAGGTTCCTCAAAATGTTGAATATAATCATGTCTTTTAAAGAAATTAAGGGAAAAGATGTGAAAAAAATATATATGCTTTTAAAGTGTTTTGTATTTGCCTGCATTTCCAGTTCTTCATTTCTTCTTCTGTATTTGAGTTACCATCTGTGTCATTTCAGGCCAAAAGGTTTCCTTTTAATGTTTTAAATGTTCTTTTCCACTCTTCCCAAGAGCTCCAAATCTATGAGTTAGCTCATCAAGAGCCTCTCACCAAGGGTAAAGAGACTTTGCCAAGAAGGCAGGCCCATACTTAACCTGGAAATAAAGGTGTCTTCCCTATATTTGGCGGGGGGGGGGATTGATTATGACCAGATGAGAGAAAATTTAATTCAAGTATAAGTAAGATCCTGACCAACAACCTATATCCTAGGTTTGGGAATTGCTCAATTCAATGAGAATCTTAACACATCCAAGATGGGCATATTCTTGTTTACATAACTTGTTTTAAGAAAAGAAATAATCCTCTGCAATTGCTGATTTGCCCCATTGGGTAAATACAGGGCCAAATTTATTGGCCTGATTTGTACTGTAGGTCAGAATTTCAAACCAATGATTATATTTCCTGCCAAAGCCATGTATTTGAAAAAGCATACCTTGAAATTTATGCCTATGTGAAGATTTGAACTAAATTATGTAATAACCAGGGGGAGACAACAAATTCAACAAAGACAATTTAAAACAAAATCTAATAGTGTGCTACTTCATTTTTGCATTGTTTACAATAAATAAAGCTGAGAATAAAAAGAGGAGAGGACAATTGTCCTAATAAGACACAAGACTGATTTTTGTAATAGACTTTACTCTTTTTTTTTGTTTGTTTAAGCTTTTATTTTATTTATTTATTTATTTATTATTTGACAAAGAGATAGAGAGATCACAAGTAGGCAGAGAGGCAGGCAGAGAGACGGGGAAGCAGGCTCCCTACTGAGCAGAGATCCCGATGCAGGCTTGATCCCAAGACTCTGAGATCATGACCTGAGCCAAAGGCAGAGACTTAACCCATTGAGCCACCCAGGTGCTCCTGCAATAGACTTTACTCTTAAAAAGAAGCATTCTGCCCCAGATTAAGTTGTGGCTCTACTATGATGTGGTATTATCCATGGATCCCTTGCTTGGTACTCACATTATTTGAGTACTGATTCTATTATTAGTCATTCTGAATATTGTCATTACTGTTACCAAGGCACACAAAGACTTTTTTTTTTTTAATTTCAGAGGTTTTGTTTTAAATCTTTTGCTCTATATTTTTCTTGATGACAATTTATTTCTCTGAAATTTATATTCTTCTCTTCTATTTTCTGAGAAATGTCATGAAGTATTTTATTTCTGCTAACTTTTCCATGATGTTGAAAGCTGCAAAGATTTGTGAAGCTGAAATAAATTCCTCCTTAATCATTTTCGACATTTCTTTAATAACACGTATATGTAATTTCTCAGTTCCGTTGATTCATTGTACTTTAGAAATACTCCTTTAAGGTTAGTGGATGTTAGTCTCATTTTGTGGTAGGAGAAAAGAGCACAGAGGAGTTTGACAGCTATTTTAAGACAATGGGAGAATTTTGTGAGTATGTGGGGTAAGCTTAATAAAGGTTTTTCATGCATTCTGCTGTTATGTGAGGAGGCAAGTCTACCAAAAATGGTGACTCGTGGGTTGACAATTTTTACTACTTGAGGAAGTTTCTTTAGGAGCCATGGGGCTGGAGACAGAGTTTTAGAGGGCACAGCACCTTCTCTTTTCCTAGGACTCTTGTTGGATTTTGCACTAAGATTTCCCCAGAGTCAATATAGTACCCTGAGAATCATCAGTGAATATATAAAGTGATTCATCTCTTTCCATCTCCACATCACATTGTCCTATGGTAATATTATTACAGAAGTTAACCTACAGAAGAGTTAATTCCATTAATGTACTATTTGAAATAGGCTACTTAAGAACACTGATCCCATGTCATTATCAAATCTGCATCATTAAACAAAAGATACATTTAGCAGGGGAGATGAAATTGGGTGGACATGATATATTGCCTCATGGGACTTAGTAAATATTCATTTGTAGAATGTTCCATTATTGCTAAGGATGGTATAGCTAGAAGGGCATTGGTTGGCTTCCAATCTGGAAAAATGCCAGACTATTGATGAGCTCCCCCCTCCCCAAACAAAAGACATTCATTCAGCAAGTATTTATTGAGTTTCTGTTTATGTGTATTAAGCACCATGTACAAGGCCACATCAAAAACAAAATATTAACTAGTCAAAACCTATTTTCTCATAAAGCTTTCAGACTCGTGGGGGAGATAGATAATAAAATAATGACAAAGAAATGTATGTGATATAAAAAGTTGTGTAATTGTATGAAACAAAGACCACTGGTCTGGAGGCTAAGGGAAGATTCCACCGGACACCGATGAGGGGTCTGTGTGGAGGCAATTGATTAAGAAGGAGGGAGTATGTGCATAGGCTTCATGGCAGAATGAGCATTACTTGTCCCAGGAACCCAAAACAAGACTAAGATGGCAAGGCAGCAAGTATAAGAAACAGAAATGCAAGGTGTGAGACCAGAAAGGGAGGAAGAGGCCAGATCAAGAAGGATACCAAGGGATAAAGAAGCGCTCAGGCTTTTGGAGCACACCCAACATCAACATTCAGGAAAATAGATTCAGTTCTGAATCACCAGTTAGGTAGGCAAATTCTTAGATCAAGTGTTTTTCAATAATCGAGACTCCCTCTCTTAGAGAAGTAATAAAATAAGTGATTTGTGCATTACTGCATATGGTTAAAGAAATATTCCTAATATCCACAGCAGGGAAAGAAAAAAGAACACTTTTGCCTTTTAGTGTGGCACTGTATTATCCGTTTCTGAATGCAAAGCTAATTATTTGTCAAATTAAAGCCTATTTTTACCAGTAATATTATTACCACTTGGAAATAATCGATTGCCTTGGTTTGCAGGGCTCTGGTGTAACAGTGGAGAATGCAATTTTTCAGATTCAAAGGGCTTATAAAAAAGGTATAGTTTGGTAGGTTTAGCATTAGCTTTAAAAGTAGAAATATGAACAGAAGAAATAAAGAATTTGTCTTTTGTTCTTTCCTGTTGTAGTTATCTAGCAGTGATATGAGAAATGTCTGAATGGTTATATTCTAGTACGCACAGTTTAATGATGTCCTCTTGGTCATTTTTTATTTTCTGCTATTTTTTTCTGACTCAGATAAAATAGCAAAGAAACAAATATAGCTTAAAATGCTGCATCATTACGTAGCAATTTTCCTGATATTTAAAAAAAATTTGGGGTATCTTTCATGTTAAGGTAAAATTTATCCTTCACCTCTCCCTTAGGGAAGCTAAGGAGAAGCCTTCTTTTCTCCATTCCCACCCTGAATGCTACGCTTGGAAGATTGACTTCACAGATAACGGTAGATCAAACGTGAAATCTCAGGCCCCTCTGAGGAAGCCCTTGCTGGGTGCAAGATCACATGTTGAATCTGGGTGGAGAATGAGCCACGTCTTTGTTGAGTGAACATTCCTCTTTGAAAGTCTGTGACTGGACGGAATTTCTATTATGGTGAACCATGTCCCAGTGGATTTCGTTCTGACACTTTGAAGGCTTCTGTGCATTTCTGGGGTGGTGTTTTCATGTGTTCCTTTTGTGGGTCATGTATCTCTTCCAGGAGAGATGGGGGACACTGATCCAAGGGTGACATGTGACAAAGACCAATGATGAATCTGGCTGAGCACAATGGAGATCAGGCCTCATCCTTGCATTCACCAGCCCCCTAAACCACTCCCCAACTCTGCCGTTCTAATTTCAATGCACTGATTTTCTTCATATTATTAACTGAGGAACCTCATTTTCTGTTCTCAAATCCTGTGTACTATGCCCCTATATTCGTCACTGTGCCCTCACTTTAAATACAATTTTTGAGCACATGTCCTGTGCCATGCGCTCTGACAAGATTTTATACACGTTCTCATTCAATGGCCTCAATAACCCCCCAAGACCATGTGATTATCCTGATTTTAGAACTAAGGAAACTGAAATAGTTGGGCAGTGAAGAGGAAATAGGAGAATCCAGATATGAATTCAGGCAGGCCAAGTTCAAGGACGAAGCTCTTTACCACTTGACAATATTACCATAGCAAGTAAACTCTCTTGTCTGTATCACCAATTAATGCTTTCTGAACATCCTAGCTTTTACTTCACAGAAGAATAGAAATCAGCATGAAATCACTTAGAAACTCACATCTGGACCTCTTCCTTGGATACAAGGGGAAAGGGCTGACGTGAAAAGTGGCACCTGTTTCTAATTTATTGTTTTCATAGAATAAGAAAAGTGCAGAGGAGAGAAGTGTTTTAGAAAGGCTACTGAAAGGAATTTTTGAGATTTAACACCAAACGTCGGTGTGATTTGTCCTTCCTCCAATGCTGAGATACTGTACTGAAGTAAACTGAGAGGAAAAAGAGGGTTCTGCCTTTCACACTGAATAGATGTAATGTGGGGCCATTATGATGGAGGATCTGGGTGGGCAGGGTCACAGGATGGAGTGGAGGGACGGTGGGGGGCTGGGATGCAGAATTGGGGCAGGGGTGGGGGGGTGAGGAGGTGGGGGAGTGGCATGGGGGTGGGGAAGAGGAGGACTGGGATCCCGTCTCAGTTTTGCTCCTCCGCAGGACAGCCTTGAACAGTTCAAGAGCTGCCTCTGTGGCATGCTGTCAGGTGAGGGAAAGAAAAACAATGAAGCTGCCAGACAGCCCTCTCTGTACCAGCCCAGCTCTTGAGGCCCTTCTAAGCCTATAAGTCTATTAAATGTAAAAGTAGAAAGGACAACCATTTGAACCCATTTTGGGTCAACGAATGACTACAGGCCAGATCTGGTAAACAAAAGGTAGATGGAACAGAAGTGTCCCTGTTGTTGACTACATAAATCCTTTTCCATATGCATGCACAATTTGTTTTTAAAGATTTTATTTATTTGTCAGAGAGATAGAGAGAGCACAGGCAGGCAGAGAGGCAGGCAGAGGCAGAGGGAGAAGCAGGCTCCCTGCGGAGCAAGAAGCCTGATGTGGGACTTGATCCCAGAATGCTGGGATCATGACCTGAGCCGAAGGCAGCCGCTTAACCGACTGAGCCACCCAGGCACCCCTGCATGCACAATGGAAATAAACTTATTTTTTAAAAAATTAGCATTGATCATTTTGGAAGAAGTTTGGGCACAGGAGAGTCCTGCCTGATATAGAGAGAGTGACAGGGGCTCACTGTAGCTCATGAGGAAAAAAACCATGATTGTCACTGGTGATGTGCCTGCTGCCTGCTCTGAATGTCCCTCCTATTATCGCCCGAAAGCACTCATCTGTGATTTCAAATATCATTAAGATTTCCATGGTAAATTAGCTTCCAATTATCCCTGGTATGTCTGAGGCCACAGCATTTCTGCTCAAACAGGACTGCCAGCACACTCTGATGGGACAAAATGCAGCCAAGCCATTGAAAGTAGCATGGTTATCTTTGTCTTTTTTAGAAGAAAAACGCAAAGATGGCAGAGGCTCTATAGAGTTTATATGACTGTTTCTGGCTTGTGCCCCAGAGAGTGCTGTTTGGTGTTGTTCATGATTTCATTGAGGATCTCTGGACTCCAGACCTCCCCAGTGAAGTCATCTTTTGATCTGATTGGTGTTTAAAGCCCATGCTGTTCTGTGAAGAATAAGGCCCAAGATATCTCAGACCCACTGTCCTAGTGAGTTTTCCCTGGTTTCTTTCAAGTAACCGAATGCAGCTTCATGCCTCCAGCACAAAGAATCATCAGTGATTTTAAGCTTGTTTCATGGGTGGCCTCAGGAAAACATCACAACACTGTCTTAGGACAGCTGTATTGATCTGCCTCATTTCACTCAGCTTTCCCGCCATGTTGTAGAACATTTAGAGAGCCGAGCTACAGGAGACCTACCTGCATCCAGGCTCTTTGCTTTGTTATTCAAATAAAAGAAAAATCAAGTCTAGGGTTGCCCCATATTGGGCTGGCCCAGATTTTGTGTTTCCTCACAATTTTATGTGCTTCAGAGAATGAGTGAATATAAATACATTCGTTAACAATGAGGCAGATTGTCACAAGCAAGAAAAGTGAAAGAGAGGGAAGATTGGAAGGGAGGAAGAATAAAGGCATTTTGTCAGTGTACAATAGAAACGAACAAGCATGGTGCTGTTATTGCAGGAGACTCATAGACCTACCCTAACAAGTTTATTGTCAGTGTGTTTTAAGGACTGGATTTGAAATTTTACACAAAAATCTTAGAGCACATTTCAATAATTACATTCATTATTAAAAGTGGAATTTGTTTTTTTCACACATACTGGAAAACTAACATCACTGTGTATACTTTTGGAATATGTACCTGTATATTTAGAATTTGTGATGAGTTAAACAGGGGCTGATCTGAAATTTTGCTCACCACCGGGGACAAATAGATTCCTTATTCTGTATATAAGCTTTTGAGGATTATTTATTTTTTCCATTGGCCCAAGATTGCTAACAATATTCTGAGGAAATGAATGTGTTTGTGTGGGCTGATTTGTAGTGAATGATCCATTTGTCATCATTCTGGGTGATGAGGTGCTGAAAAAATGTGTAGAAAAGAAGGTGAAATCAAAAAAAGAAAAAGGAGTAGAAATGAGTCAGCTATTAGCAATCCGCAGATGTAAGAAAGCCGTGAAGACCTCTGTTCTGTAAGGATTATTACTTAGGATTATGGTTTGCAGTGTTACAGGCTCTAGAGTTGGGGAGGGAAGAAAAACATGCATATTTGAGCATTTCCTATCATCAGGCTGCTATGTATATATCTTCTCATTTAATTTTATCATCTGACCATGAGAAGTAGCATTTTTTAAATCCTATTTCATAGGACATGACTTAAGCAGATTATGTAGATTTCTATGAGTTGCACGATGAAGGGTGGGGAGGTAGGATTCGAACTCAGGTCTGTCTGACTTCAGTTCTTTGTTTTTGTGGCAGAAGGTATTTTCTGAAGGTGGCCACAATATTATCTCCAATTTCACTGGCTCTTCTACAGTGTGACCTTGCCAATCACCCATCAAAAGATGGTGTCTATTTCCCATCCCCTTGAATTTAAGCTGGCCCATAACTCACTTGTTGCTATTAAAGTATGGCGGAAGTGACACTGCATGACTTCCAAGGCTAGATCAGAAAAGGCCCAAAGGCCATGCAGCTTCTGCCTGATTCTGTTGAGACATAGCCCGTTGCTATGGTAGAATTCTCATTACCCTGAAACTGCCAATGTTGGAAAAACCATCTTAGAAGTTCCTGTCAATGGTCCTAGTTGAGGCCAGCCTTCTAGCCATCCTCGCCAAGGCATACATGCAGTATGTGAAGCCATTTTGGATTCTCCAGACCACCACAGCCACCCCCCACCGTGTGCCACCAAGTGACCTCAGTCAATATTTCAAGAAACAGAATAGCTATCCAAGTCCCGCCCATATTCCTGACCCACAGAATCATGAAAGATAACATATTTGGGGTAGTTTGTTACATGGCTGTGTTAATTGACCACCTGATAACCATATGGTTACCCTTTGCCCTTAGGCAAGACCAACAGAGAAACGACCTGTATCTGAGTGATGGTGAGAACTTTGACAGACTGATCTGAGGCTAGTTAGAAACTGGTTGAAAGTGATGAAAAGACAGAGTTTTCATCAGGCTAGGTAGAGGAGGACTTGGGCTGAGAACAAACTGGTAGGAAAATCTGAACTAACAACTAAAGATAATTAACAGATAAGATATATCTTTGCAATAACTCCAAATCCCGTCTCCATTCCCTTGTCCCCTTCAGCAATCTTCAATTCTAGAGTTACACATTTACTTAAAATCAACTCCATCATTTTACCCTTTACTTTAAAATACCGCTCACTCACTTATGTCTACAGAAGATAGCCTAGATTTCTCACTTTACCAGATCAGGCTGTTCAGTCCAGTATAAAAGCTAAGAGTCAGGGGGTTGGAATCAGAAAGACTTGGGGGGTTGGTTAAATTTCTCCTGAGAAAGTCTTGTTTATCAGTGTTTTTGTGTGGTCTATTTCTGGATATGTAACATCTAATATGACCAAGATAATGTTCTCTGGAATAATGTGATTCTTTGATAGCAGGCATCCTTATAGACAGATAACTTGTGTTGATGCTTCATAAATTTTTTTAATTTCTGAGTGAATTTCACTATTGGCCACCCTTTCCACAGATAATTTAAGGCTTATCTGAGATCCTGAAAAGTTTATACCATTTACTCAACCAAAAAAGTATCAGGGAGGTGTCTGTATATTAAAGTTGCTAGAGGAAGGGCCCTAGATGATTCAGGGTTAAATTTCTCTCCCAAGTTCATGGACAATTGCATGATCCAAAGCACCTGGGAAAGTCTTCAGGCTTGCAAATGCTGTCACGTAATTAAGAGTGGGGAATCACCCCCTCCATCGCCATTATTAGACACAGTGATTGGTAGAGATTTAAAAGACAATTATAGAGTTTGTCAGGGACTTCCTCATCATCACCACAACAGAAAATCCATTTGTGTCCCACTGTACTTGGTAAGTGACCTTGTGGGAAAAGTGGTGGCAGCTACAGTGCTAATAGTACTTTGTGACTAAGCTCAGTGCCAATATAATATGGCAAAATATTAGCGATTAGGAATCATGGATTTATCGGATGCTGGGGCAGGAATGTACCACTTTAGAGACTATTTGGAGCACATGCTCAAGGTTAACACCACAGATTTCTGAAGAGACCATATCAGAGGATGTCAACCCAAGAAAGTCTGTCTGGGCTTATTAGCTTGCTATTCACCTCACTTCTTTTCCAACCCCCATCATCTATAATTTTAAGTGAATTTTTCATATCTGATTTATTATCCTCAATCATTTGTGAATTTGGTCTCTTCTTTTAATTGACTTAGAGATGACTTTGTCCCATGTTTTACTTTTCTTTCACCATATGCCAGGTTCCAAGAGGCCAGCATATCATTTGAGAGCTTTGTCTTGGGTTTGATCTAAGACTTGGTTTTTGTTTTACCATCAGGGGCAAATTATTCACCTTCTCTGAGTATCATTTTGCATTGCTCAAAAAGTGGTGTTAATAAATGTACTTGCACAGGGCTTATTATGGGAGTTAAAAATATTGTTTATAATATGCTATAATCAGCCTCTATTGTCACTCTTGTTGTTTTAAATATGTAATGTTGGCCCCTTTTCTATTTTTAGCTTTGCCATTCTAACTCCGCTGTACCAACGTCAAGGGCTCCCTGCTCATTTCTCTGCTAATTGCCCCAGGATAGGTATAATAAGAATGCTTTAGTGCAAATATACTATTCAATATTCATTAGACTTTTGTACAGGACAGAACAACCTCTCAGAACAGAAAATGGTGGCAGACAATAAAAATCCTACAAAAGAACTAAACTAATTACAAAAAAAATTAAAGTGGTTTCATCACCCATTGAAGAAGAATTGCATGAATTGCTCTTCCTCACATTTCCTGAGGGCAAGGATTATGTCTGCCTTGTTCACTGCAGTATCCTTAGCACCTGAAACTGTCCCATACATAGGATGTCTTCAGTAAATATTTACTAAGGGAAGGAAAAAACTGCACATAGGTTAGAAGGTTTGTTCCAATACCAGCAGTATTTTCTAAGGAAACAGCTCAATAACAGCTCTGGAAGATCCTACTCATTTTACCCTTCCCCCTGCCCCCCTCCCTCCCTTCATCTCTCTCTCTTTTTCTTCTTTCGGAGACAGCTGGAAACAATGTGAGCTGTTTACAATTTTTCCTTCAGTTCCCTCTGTGTTGCTTTCACACTCAGGATGTCATCGAAACACAGTGTCAGTCTTGGGATTCTTTTTGAACAGAAGAGGAACCATTGAAATATTTCAGGGGCAACAGAAATTTCAAACTGAAAAGTTTGAGTCTTTGGGTTTGTGATGTAGCATCATTTTTCAAACAGCAATGGAGAAGCTTGGTCAAAGTTGGCACACATGTTTTTCTGGACATAAAGAATAGTGCAGCTTTACAGTGGAGATGCTAGAAAGAGGTGGAGGACGATAAACATACTCTATTAGAATAAGGACAACAGGCAGAGGAGCCTGGAGAAAAAGAAAGCAGGAAGCATTTTTGCTGGCAAGTTTTATACCAAAATGAGAGACGCCTTTTATCTTGCACAGGAAGTATTCTTATGAACTCTGTTGCAAATAGGCCAGGCTCTGTGGTCTCTTGTTCTGGAGATTTTGGGTAGAATGGTCCTCCATCATCACAGAAATCCTCAAGATCATGGAGTATTTTATGAGGGAAGTGTTAGGACTCCTTCATTATGATTTCTTACAAAAGAATACAGTTTCCCAAGGTGACCCTATGTTGTATAGCTTCAACCTATATCTTAGATTTAGTATCTAGACCATGGCTGTTGGCCTTGCCAGCCTGAGGACAGCTGGATATGGTGCGATGTCTCCATGCCTTGGTGACTGTTGGCTGGTGCTGACTTTGTGTCATTATAGTTATCCATCCTCCAAAGGTCCTGTCCACCCAAGTATCACTGATGACTACTTCTTTAATAGCACAGATTGGTGATGTAGTCATTCTGCTAAGGGCTTCTCTTGAGCCATCACAACTGTCAGTGCCATTAAAGGACTCTGCCAGTAGCTGGACATGTTGGGATTCCATAGTATACTATCCAATAAATCCCAGACTTCGGGTCTGAGTGAGCTGATGTAGCATTGGAGTAGAAACATTAAAGTCGTCAATTGTCTTTATTTTATTTATGTCTGATTAGTACTGGTGAGAATTACGTGTTTGAAGGATCCTAATAGTTTATCCAATGTCTCAGTCAAAACCGAAGTGAGTCTGAACATTTTCCTCTGTTATTTCCCCCTCTCCTTAGAGTGGTTGGTAGAGTGGTACTGGAAGCCTGAGTAGGTATGTTTTGCCATAAATCTAGCTGATGCTGGGGCCCGAAGCACAAGGAAAATGGAAAACCTGTCAGAAAGATGAGGCTCAGAGGCAGAAAGGAAAGCCAGAAAGTCTCCCAGTTGGGCAGGTCTGGCCCCAGGGACTAGCAGGTCTGCAGCCGGAATGCTTCAGTTTGAATCCCAACTCTGTGCTTAGTCGTACGGTTTTTGTAGTATTATGAACTTGTCTTTACCTTGGGTTGCTGCATTCAAGGAGAAAATAGCAAATTCAGTGATATGTATGTACTTCGCATACATGTTGGCTGTTAGTGTTATTTTTACTATTATTTTCATGACTGCACCGAGAGATACAACCAGGGCCTTGAGGTTTATCTCTGGCCCTGTTGCTACTCAGGTGGGGTCCAACAACCAGCCCCCTTGCCCGGGTATTTGTTAGAAATGCAGACTGTCAGGCCTTATCCATCCTCTCGGTTCAAAATCTGCATTTTCACAAGGCCCTCTGGGTGATTCAAGTGCACAGTGAAGTTCGAAGAGCGCTGGTCTGGCTCATAGGACTGCAGGTAGAGCAAGGGGAAGGGTGTGAGTGGAGGTTAAAGGATGGAGATCAGTGTCACGAGGAGACTTCACTGGCTTATTTTCACCCGTGGACAGGAGGGGCAGAAGGGATGGTTTGCCCTGGTTTTCCTGCAGGGAGAGGAACACGGAAATGAGAGAACTTAGAGCAAATACTAGATAAAATAAAAGGCTCTGGGAATTGCAATCCTAGGGGAGGGGAAAGACCTCAAAGCCTCGAGTACTCTCCCGGCATCCAGTTTGAGACTTGAGCTGATCAGGTGCCAGGAGGAAAGTCATCCTTGACTGTTTACCAAGCATCCTTGAGAATTTTTTTTTTTTTTTTTTTTTTTTTTTACTTTGTGTCTTGCATTCTCCACCTTTTTACTCTGAGCTGAATTCACTAAAGGATTCATGATGAGAGAAGAGACGGCGCTGTGTAGGAAAATGATCTTTCCCACTGCAAAATATATCCCTGCCAGAAAGGAAAAAAGCTGCAGCACTTAATTAAAGAACATTAGAAAATTAGCAAAATATTAACATTGAACCATGGCCTCCGCCTCTCACTTTTTTTGCTTGTGAATCCCACAGAGGAGGAATGACAGCAGGAAAGGCAGTCTGAATCTTCTTTTCCAACCTGCCCCCAGTCCTCTGAAGAAAGACATTGTTCAACAAATTAAACAGGTAAACAAGATTTTAAGAAGAATGTTTAAGCCGCTTAATAGAACAAATTGTTTTTTAACGCCCTTAAGCAGCTGTTGGAATCATTGATTTACATACATATAATGAATATGCAAATCTTTCTCACCCCATCTTTAAAAATAGGTCTCCCTTGGGACTTCTAAAAGACAGCTCATTGTTATTCCGGTTGTAGTTACTGTATATACTTGGGTGCACTCATTTATGTATCTTTACAATATATATGTTTTTGCTGAGTATGTCTTCCATACTCAAAAACTTGAGTCTGTGAAATTCTGCTATATGTGAACATGTAGGAACTTGCAAATATATTTTAAAAACCATTGTCCTGCAAGATAATATAAGCAGCACATGACTTTTTCACTAGTCTTCTCACATTTACCTAGTTTGAGTTTTAATGTATCCTATGGAAGGAAACAGAGTCCAGGTAATTATAGTATTATAGTATTATAGGTCATCATTTCAATTACTGCGGATGTTCCTAGACATTCAGGGTATGATATTTTTAAATATAACCCATTTCTTTTGAATCCTGAACCCGTGGGCTTTATTAATCTGCATGGCTCATTTGCATAAATATGAATGGAAATATTGATTATGTCTGAATTATTCACCACTTAGAGATGTTAATCTGAATGCAGTTGCTTCCTTGAAAATACACAAAGCACAGTATTTATTTTACTTGTTCTCAATATGAGGCAGTTCAGTCACTGAAACATAACCACTGACAGTAAATCTGAGGACTCAAGGAAACAGGAGTAGATGGTATTAGGGCACTAGGTAAGATAATTATCTCAGGCACTGCATTTGATTGTAAATTCAAAGTGGCTAAAGAAATAACAGAAGTCATCTTGGATTATATGGTCATGTCATCATCCATTTTGAGTCCCCAATTTAGAGCTTTGAGTAAAACACCTGGCAAGTGATGATAATTTATATTTTAAGAAACTTGATATGGCCTGATTATGAAAATTCAGCTAGGACCATTATAAAGTGACCATGGTGACAGGATTCTGAGCTGTGACTGCAACTTAGGTGCTTGAATAATTAAGATGAAATCGGTTTTTGGAAATAATTCAAAGCAATGATTAAGATATTGTCTGGTTTTGCACAAAATTGAATCATGTATTGATGATTCCGAAATGCATCTTTATATAATGATTAATAAATAATGAACTGAGGTGAACATATAAGGAAATGCAAAAAACATTAAAAAAACTAGAATTGTTTCTGACTTTATTAATATTAAAAGTTTTCTTCAACAATTGGTGTGCTATTTACTCAAGCTTCTTGCAATTCTGTTAATGAGCTCTCCTACCTATCCCACCCCCTTTTTTGGGTCAGGTCACACTCTCCTATAGAGTGTGAGCTAAACGTGCTCTCTCTGCAGCCTCATCAAATTGTACTCTGGAAATTATACCTTTTGTGAACAAACTTTTTTTTGTGACTTTCCTTACAGCCCTCCATTGCCATTTTTTTCTGTTTTGCTTTACACCATTGTCCTTATTTAGAAAATAAGTGGGCTTTCAGAGTTGTCTTAAGTTTCAGGAAATTAGAGGGATTTTAGTAACAAGCCATGCTGTCTTAACTCATTCCCTAAAATCACTCCCTTCCCCTCCTATTCTCTTCATTTTCCTCATCTTTCTTCTGTAAACCTGTTTACAAAGATATTTTACAATCACATCTAGATTTATCAAAATTGAATCGAAAAACTAGCATTTGATAACCTGGACCAGAGTTGCATATTACTCATGTGTAAATAAGTCTTGAAGTCAAGCAAAAAGTTGGATTTTTCAGATAGACATCAGTATAAAGGAAGGATATTGGGTGACAGAGAATGATTGCTTGACTTAATAAATTGCTCAAACAACAGGTTGTTCTAGTCACCTTACAAAAACATAGGTGATATCATTAAATGTTACCTCAGTAAGATTAGTTAAGGTGTGGCTGGTGGCCTAATTTAATAAAGGGATGTGACTTGAAAAATCTATGGGAACCTAGAAGAATAAAGTATGTATCTTAAGCATATATACTTAAGGATATACTTAAGCATGTGAACAAATCGTAATTAAATTTTCTATTAAGTGTCTATGAAGCCCGAATCAGAGAATTTAATAGGTCTTAGGATTTCTTCTTAAATTATTAACAGAAAAGAAGGAAGTGCTGCTACTGACACAATGCTGGGCCATTCAGCCCTATGAGTATATACACGTATATGCAGTGTGAACGTAAAGGCATATAAACTCCAATGAGGTAATCCTGTCAGAATTAATATGCTAAACAGTGTCTTTTCTTGCAACTAAAAATTGCAAAAGGGAAAGAGGAAAAGTGAAATTCTCCCTACCATGCTGAGATTAATAATGGTGCATTAAGAAGAACAGGAAGACATTTTCAAGAAAGCAGCGTGAAGTCTGACTGGCCTAGACTTTGATTGAGGATGGCACGTCTTTTGTGTTCTTCTGTCCTCCATCTCTACCAGCAAAATAAACTTCTGCTATTGCTTCCACCTCAGTGTGGTTTATGTCAGCCAGAAAATTCTATGACTCCTTTTAACACAATAGATTTTTTCCCCCTATTTTGTCCCTGCAGAGGTTACCAACATGGCAAACAATTATGAATCTTAAGGTGAAAACAGAACATCCATGCAGAGCTGAGCATTTTTTACCCCAGGGGATTATTGATTTGTACAGTGACTTTTATCCTTGGTAAACCTTAATTTTCAATGGTGTGCAAATTTGTAAGTATCGGCCAAACTCCTGGGGGCCTTTCTTCAATTAATACATACTTTATTGGGAAGCTTGTCTTTCTCTATAGGACTTCACTCTAGACTTTTGAGATTCCAAATACAGATAAAATGAGATTTCAAAAAAATATATATACTAAAATGATGGGCTTATGTCAAAGTCAAACTAGCTTTAGATTAGCCTTGCAATTAGTTTGATTAAAACTGGGAAATCAAATTTTATTATGGATGCTCACATAATACTCCAGAATAGTTCTTGTTACTAAGGGTATTTTGGGTTAGATAATTCTTTTTTTTTTCTCCCCTGTAGGGAGCTAATCTGTGCATCATAGGAAGTTGAGCAGTATTCTCAGCTATACTCACTAGATGTAAATAGCATTCTAGCGGCAGGCTGTGACAAACCAAAACTCTGCAGAGAGGGCCAAATGCCCCCTGGGGGCCAAAATCAGACCCTGGTTGAGAACCACTTCTGTAAAAAAAATTCTGTGACTTCTTTTGAAAATCACATAAAAAAAATGAAAATCACATAAAAAAAATAATGCTAAAAATGTTATCTGATCCAGGATCCCTCATTGGGCAAAGGTGGGTTGGTTGGTTGGTTGGTTGGTTTTTGTTTTGTTGTTGCTATTGTTTTTAACAGACCTTAGTTTCCTCATTTTGTTAAGACACCTGGGTAAGCCTCAGTTCTTCTGCTCTGATGTGACTGCATTTATCTTTTTTGATGCTAAAGTCTGGTGGGATGACACAGCAGTACCTTCAGGACAACTGCCGGGTGTCTCTCACCGTCAGGGCTGTGAACTTTTGCGTTCAGTGTTACCTTCTGACACTCTTCTACCTGCAGTGGTTCAAATCTGATTCTCCCTTCTTCTTCTACAATTATTCCTTTTTAAATTTTTTTAATTGAAGTGTAATTGACATATAATATCCTATTAGTTTTAGGTGATTGGGTCAAATCATGGTAATTTTATACATTTTTTTTTTACATTTCAAGTAATCCTTATGATAAGTATAGTCACACCTGTCATCATAGAAACTTTATTATAATATCATTGACTACATTCCCTATGCTATACATTACATCCCTCTACATTACTTATTTTATAAATGGAAGTTTGTACCTCTTAATCCCCTTCACTGATTTTGTCTGCACCCCAACCCCTTCCTACTCCACTCTGCTGACCAAAAGTTTCCTATATCTATGAGGCTGTTTTGTTCTGTTGATTTTTTTTCAGATTCCACATACAAGTGAAATCATATGGTGTTTGCCTTTCACTGTCAGACTTATTTCACTTAGCGTAGTAACCTCTAGTCTATCCATGTGTTGCAAATGTCAAGATTTCATTCTTTTTACAACTGAGTAATGTTTTATTGTTTCTGTGTGTGTATGTGTGTATGTGTGTGCACAAACATTTATCTGTTCATGTACTGATGGACACTATGGTTGCTTCCATATTCTGGCTATTAAAAATAATGCTGAAATAAAAACAGGGGTGCATACATCTCTTCAAATTGATATTTTTGTTTTCCTTGGATAAGCGCCCAGAAATGGAGTTGCTGGATCATATGGTAATTCTATTTTTAATTTTTTGAGGAACCTCCATACTGTTTTCTACGAAGTCTTTACCAGTTTACATTACCACCAACGCTGTACAAGGGTTTCCTTTTCTCCATGTCCTTGCCAACACTTGATGCTTTCTTGTTATTTTCATTTTAGCCATTCTAATAGGTATGATGTGGTATCTTATTGTGGTTTTAATTTACATTTCCCTAACAATTGGTGATGTTGAACATCTTTTCATGTACCTACTGGCCATCCGTATGTCTTCTTTAGAAAAATAATTCAAGTTCTCTGCTCATTTTTTTTTTTTTTTAGATTTTATTTAATTATTGGTCAGAGAGAGTGAGCACAGGCAGACAGAGTGGCAGGCAGAAGCAGAGGGAGAAGCAGGCTCCCTGCTGAGCAAGGAGTCCGATGTGGGACTCGATCCCAGGACGCTGGGATCATGACCTGAGCCAAATGCAGCCGCTTAACCAACTGAGCCACCCAGGCTTCTCTCTCTGCCCATTTTTTAATCAGGTTGTTTGAAGGGTGCTGGGTGGCTCAGTCAGTTAAGCATTTGACTCTTTGTTTTGAAAGACTCCTCCCCTAGAAGATAGATAGGATAACTAACCGCTTGTTTGCTTTTCTGTAAACCGCTGGCTTTTAGGTATAGACCAGGTTATTAATTAGGTTATTAATTGCTTATTAATCGCTCTTTTGCCCTTCTGTAACCGCTTGGCTTATAGAAATAATAGAAGACGCCATGATGGCATTCCTACCTTCCCCCTTCTTGTTCCCCCTCCCTGCCTCTCTCCTCCCGCGCGCGGGCCCTCAGAACCAATCAGCTTGTTCCCCCTTCCCGCCTCTCTCTTCCCGCGCGTGGGTCCTTAGAGCCAATCAGCAAACTCCACGTATGCCTTTTTCAAAAGTTCTAACTGTCAACCAATCAGTTGCGCTCCACCCAAAACTTGTTTGTACCTGTCTATAAAAACCCGGCACCACCCCAGCCGGGTGTGCTCAGCTAGCAGGAGCTGCTGACCACCCGCAGGCGCGCGCTGACCACCCGCAGGCGCCTGCGTAACAATAAAGAACCTCTTGCTGATTGCATCCAGTGGCAGTGTTGGATTCTTGGGTAAGGGGATCCGCGGGTCTTTCAGTTTCAACTCAGGTCATGATCTCAGGTTCATGACATCGAACCCTGGGTCAGGTTGCGCACTCAGCGGGGAGTTTGCTTGGAGTTCTCCCTCTCCCTCTCTCTCTGCTCCTCCCTCCATCTCTCTCTTTCACGAATAAATAAATTAATTAATAAAATAAATTAATAAAATAAATAAATAAACAAACCTGGTTGTTTGATGTTAAGTTGTATAAGCTCTTTATATTTTGGATACTAACCCCTATTGGATGTATGATGTGCAAATATCTTCTCCCATTCACTAGTTCCCCTCTCTGTTTTGCGGATGATTTTCTTCACTGTGTAAAAAGCTTTAGCTTGATGTGATACCATTTGTTTATTTTAGCTTTTGTTACTCTTGCCTGAGGAGACTGATCCAAAAAACATATTGCTGAGACTGTGTCAAAGAGCTTATTGCCTATGTTTCCTTCCAGGAGTTTTATGGCTTTAGGTCCTACATTCAAGTCTTTAATCCATCTTGAATGTGTTTGTGTATATGATATAAAAGAGTGCTCCTGTTTCATTCTTTGGCATGTAGCTATTCAGTTTTTCCAACACCATTTATTGGAGAGATTCTTTTCCCCATCGTATACTTTTGCCCTTCTTGTCATAGATTAATTGACCATATATTTATGGGTTTATTTCTGAGCTCCTTAATCTATTCCTTTTGTCTATGTATCTGTTTTTGTGCCAGTACCATGATATTTTGATTACATCTTTGTGATTTAGTTTGTAACTAGGGAGTGTAATACCTCTAACTCTGTTCTTCTTTCCCAAAATTGCTTTACCTATTAGGGGTCTTTTGTGGTTCCGTACAAATTTTAGGATTCTTTGTTTTAGTTCTGTGGAAAAGTGCACTTGGTATTTTGATGGGGATTGCACTAAATCTGTAGGTTGCTTTGGGTGGTATAGACATCTGAACAATGTCAATTTTTCCAATTCATGAACATGGAATATTTTTCCATTTACAGGCATATCTCATTTTATTGCCCTTCACCGTATTGCACTGCAGTGTAATTGTGTCTTTTAAAAGTTGAAGGTTGGTGGAAAACCCCATATTGAGTGAGTCTATCAGCACCATTTCCACAGTAGCATTTACTTGTTTAATGTCTCTGTGTTACATTTTTGTAATTCCTGCAATGTGGTTTGTGATCACTAATTACAGCTTGCTGAAAGCTCAGATAATGGTTAGTATTTTCAGTGATAAATTATTTTTTTAAAGATTTATTTTTTTGAAAGAGAGAAAGAGAGGGGAGGGGTGGAGGGAAAGGAAGAGAGAGAATTTCAGTCAGGCTCTATGGTGACCATGGAGCCCAATTTAGGACTTAATCCCATGACCCTGAGATCATGACCTAAGCTGAAACCAAGAGTTAGATGCTCAACCAACTAAGTCACCCAGATGACCTGTGATAAAATATTTTTTAATTAAATTGAGTACATTGCTTTTTTTAGGCATAAAACAATTGCACACTTTATAGACTACATTATAGTATAAACATACTTTTATATGCATTGGGAATGGAAAGTCAAAAATTCATTTGACTAGCTTTATTGTGATATTTGCTTTATTGTAGTATCTGGAACAAAATTTGCAATATCTCTGAGGTATGCTTGCATTTGTGTCATCTTCAATTTCTTTTATTACTTTTTTATAGTTTTTCAGAGTACAGTTCTTTCATATCCTTGGTTCACTTTATTCCTAGGTATTTTGTGCAATTAGAAATAAAATTATGTTCTTAATTTCTCTTCCTGATATCTCATTATTTGTGTATAGACATGCAGCTGATTTCCATATATTTATTTTATATTCTCTGACTTTACTGAGTTATCAGTTCTAATAGTTCTTCTGTGGAGTCTTGAAGATTTTCTATATATAGTATCATGTCATCTTCAAATAGTGACAGTTTTACTTCTTCCTTTCTATTTTGGATGTGTATTTCATTTTCTTGCTAATTTCTGTGCCTAGGACCTCCAGTACTTTGTTGGATTAAAGTAGTGAGAATTGACATCCTTGTCTTTGTTCCTGATCTTAGATGAAAAGCTTTCAGCTTTTGACCATTGAACATCAGCTTTTGACCACTGATGTAGCTGTGAGTTGGTCATATATGGCCTTCATTATGTTGAGATACATTCCTTCTGTATACAATTTGTTGAGAGTTTTTAACATAAATGAATGTTGAGTTTTATCGAATGCTGTTTCTGCATCTACTAAGGTAGTCATATGATTTTTATTCTTTTTGTTAATCTGGTGTATCATTGATTTATTTGTCAATGTTGAAACATCTTTGTATCCTTGGAATAAATCCCACTTGATCATGGTGAATGACTCTTTTAATGTATTGTTGAATTTAATTTGCTCATATTTTGTTGAGGACTTTTGCATCTATTTCATCTATGAGATTGGCCTATAATGTGTGTGTGTGTGTGTGTGTGTGTGCACATGCACATGCATGCTGTTTTTGTCTGGTATTGATATCATTTATGAAAATGCTGTTTTCATAAAATGAGTTTAGAAGCTTTAGAAGCTTTCCTTCCTATGCAGTTTCTTGAAATAAGTGATAACAGGTAGGTACTAACTCTTAGAATGTTTGGAAGAATTCATCTCTGAAGGCTTGACTTTTGATTTTTGGTAGCATTTGAATTACTAATTCAACTGTCTATTTAGATTTTCTCTTTCTTTGTGATTCAGTTTTAGAATATTATGTGTTTCTAGATTTTTCCATATCTTCTAGATTTTTCAATTTGTTAGTGTATGATTATGGTAATCTCTTCTGATGCTGGTATTTCTGTGGTATCAGTTGTACCACCTCCTCTTTTGCTTCTAATTTTATTGATTTGGGGACTCCCTCTTTTTTTCTTAATGAGTCTGCCTAGAAGTTTATCAATTTTGTTTATCTTTTGAAAGAACCAGCTTTTAGTTTCACTGATAATATCTACTGTGTTTTTAGTTTCCATTTCATTTATTTCTGCTGTAGATCTCTATTATTCCCTCCCTTCTGTGAACATCATTGTCTAGTTTCTTTAGGTATACTGTTGGATTATTTATTTGGGATTTTTCTTGTTTCTTGAGGGTAGGTCCGTATTGCTATGAACTTCCTTCTTA
Organism: Mustela nigripes; assembly: GCF_022355385.1. Classification (NCBI taxonomy): domain Eukaryota; kingdom Metazoa; phylum Chordata; class Mammalia; order Carnivora; family Mustelidae; genus Mustela; species Mustela nigripes. Next base: position 77,320,446 of record NC_081558.1, on the reverse strand, counting down.
GAACTGCTTTTGTTGTGTTCCAGAGATATTTCTGTTTCCATTTTCATTTTTTCAAGATATTAAAAAAAAATGTTTCTCTTTGATTTCTTTGTTAAACCACTGATTGTTTAGGAACATATTACTTAGTCCTCATGGTTGATGGCTTTTGTCATTTTCTTCTTGTATTGATTTCTAGTTTCATACCAGTGTGGTCAAAAAAGTTGTTTAATTTAATTTCAATCTTCTTGAATTTATTGGGACTTGTTCTGTTGTCTAAAGTGTGATCTGTTCTGGGGAATATTCGATGTGCGCTTGAATGTGTATTCCAAAGTTTTTGGATGAAATGTTCTGTATGTATCTATTAAGTCCTTTTGGTCTAATGTGTGACTTGAGGCCAATGTTTCCTTACTGACTTTCTGTCTGGATAATCTCTCTATTGATGTAAGTGTAGTATTAAAATCCCCTACCATTATTGTATTACTGTGAATTTCTCCCATTGTGTCTGCATTATTTGCTTTATATATTTAGGTTCTCTCATATTAGGTACAGAATATTTATGAATGTTATGTCCTCTTTGATTGACTCCTTTATAATTATGTAATGCCCTTGTCCTTTTTACAGTCTTTGTTTCAAAGTCTATTTTGTTTGCTATGAGCATTGCTGTACCAGTTTTCTTTTCATTTCCATTTGTATGGCATATCTTTCTCCATCTTTTTACTTTCACTCAGTATGTGTCTTGAGATATGGAGAGAGTCTCTTGTAGGCAGCATATAGTTTTTTTTGTTGTTGTTGTTTGTTTGTTTGTTTTAACCACTGAAAACTTTTAACTTTGCTGAAAATTTTGAAATTGTGGTCTTGCAGCTTCATAAAGATTATACTCTCTAGGATCCCTGGACCTCAGAAAAGACTGATAACTTCAAATCTAGAGACTTTTCCTCAACTTGCTTACTTCTTTCTACAGTATATGTTCTATTGTCTACTCTTGTTTTGTAAAATTCTTATGTCTCTGAGCACCTCAGCACCTCTTCCATTATTATTTTTTTTAGATTGCATTTATTTATTTATTTGAGAGAGAGAGAGAGCATACACATGAGTTCGGGGGAAGAGGCAGGGGAGAGGAAGAAAAAGATTTCCCACTGAGCAGGGAGTCACACATGGAGCTCAACCCCAGAACCCTGAGACCATGACCTAAGCCAAAGTCAGACGCTTCACTGAATGAGCTGCCCAGGTGACACATGTGATCATTTTATTTTATTTTATTTTTTTCATCATTTTATTTTTAAAGAAAAGATGCTTTTCTCCATGTGTTCAGCTTCCTTTTCTTTTCTCTAACTTTGGTCTCTTCCTAAGATTTCAGTCTTTAGCTCTCCATGTGTTTTCTTTCTTTTTGCTTTTTAAACCTCCCCTTGAAGATACATCATTTTTGTAGCAGAATCTCTCTCTCTCTCTCTTTTTTTTTTTTTTTTTTTTGGTAGCAGAATCAGTGCACATGTCTCTCAGAATTGGACTTGAGCCACCCAGGTGCAGCACCATTTTTTTTCTTTCTTTCTTTGGATTACCCCTCACCTCCATGGTAAAAAAAAAATGAACATATAAGAGATTATGGGGCACCTGTCTTCCATTCTGATTTTTACTTATCCTAGTCCTCAACTTTAGAATTTTATAACTTGATTATTATTTCATAAAAATAATTTCAATCAGAATTGTTATTATAGATACTATTTTTTGCATCTGCATAATTTTCCATAATTTCTTTTACCATTGTCCAAAGAATATTGCCATTCACAGACTGGTAGGTAAATGTTTGCTTACTTTTTAATCTTTTTCCCCCACAGGGTCCATTCCTTGATGTAAAAAGCACTGCTTCAGAGAGCCTTCAGATATTTAATGGCCAATCAGCATTGCGCAGAGGGGATCTCCTTGGCTTCATGCATCAGCTGAGTAAGTACAAAAGAGGTTCTTGTTAAGCTCTGAGCCCTGTACTCCTTTTTCTAGCCACTTCTGTATCCAATCCATTTGTCATTCTACTAAGTTAATTTTGCTTAAACCTTATTTGTATCTGTGATTTTCCTGCTTGGAAACTTCTCACATATAGTCAAGCCTCATGGCTAAAACTGAACTACCAGCCAAGCCCTGCCTGCCACCTTCAACCCAAGCACGTGTGCAAGCATGTGTGTGCACACACACAGAGCCCCAGCTTTCTTTTCCAATAGGATTTCCCCTACCTTCCAACATCACCCTTCTGCATCTCTTTAGGTTGATGTCCTCTCCTTCTGACAACACATACTCATTCCTGAGTCAGTATCTTTGCATTCCCACCCACCAGTCCTTCAAAGAATGAGAAAGTCATTCCAAGTGTTCTTGTCCTCCAAAAGTATGGTGTATCCTGGTGGTGTCCTGTATCCTTAAGCCCAAAGTAGTTCTGTCTTTGACAGATTAATTGGTAGAGTTGATTAACCACCACTTAGTGTTATTTTGTGGTTCAAGTGTATAAGCTCTTTCTAGGTAGGCTTGTATAATAATTTTTACCTCTCATTCTGAACAGAATGCCATGTACTCTGTTTTATGTCTCATAAATGAACTTGATATTTTTTGAGCGTCTACTATGTGTTAGTCATTGTCACATAGTTTTTGAAATACAATGATAACAAATTAGCTATGGTCTCTAACTTCATCACATGCACAATCTAAGAGTTTACTGTTTTTGCTTTCCAGACCTACCCATTACAGCATCCAAATATCCATCTTTTCCTTAGAGACTCAGTTTTGGATTGCTGTCATTCACTCTACCCCATCTCAAAACTGCTTTATGATAAACTTCTTACAAAAATAGACAAGAACCTGGGAATTTAATGAATAACTGCAGCTCAGATCCTTACTTATGAAATCTAGTTTTGCTTTATCTGAGCTTTATAGTGTAATAAGTGAAAGTATTCAAAAAATTGTAGGGCTGGTGGAGCTGGATTTCACAGAGAGCTACTCAAAGTCAATTCTAGGGCTATCTATAAGGATTATTGTATTTTAAAGAAGAATACATGCAATATCTTCTTATATTCTAATTTTCCTGTGTTAAATAAGATTTACTAAATGAGAGTAAACACATTATATAAAAACATATAAAGATAACAGAACTAGATTACAGCTGTGAAGGATTTATACACTGAGCAAAAAAGCAATGCAGATGTGATAACCTTTATTTTTAGCCCCCAAAATATTGTAATGGATTCACTTTTGGGTGGCATCTTAGCTCTGAAAAGTCCTTTGATTGAGAAAACTGGAAATCTCCAGCCTTTGATGAGTACTGTTAGACTCTATTTTGCATTATGAAATATGCAATTTTGTCATGGTCTTAAATGTAAACTACAACAAAATATATTTATCCTTGAGAAAATATCTTAATTAAGGTGTAAATGCTGAGGTCCCTTTGGGTTAGTGATTTCCATTGACACCAAAATCTCCAACAACAACAACAACAACAACAACAAATTTCCAAGAACATGAGCAGGAAATGGGAGAAGTGATTAGGGAGACTTTGTACTTGAGTTTGTAACAAATACTACAGAAGGAAAGAAAGGGGGGAAATCTCACAAGGAAAGGGATTAGGCAAAAATTCAACTCAGGATGTAAATGACCAGTATGTTTCCTTTGGCTAATCTAATAGTGAACTCACATAAGAAAATAAGAAATAATAATAAAAAAAGAAAAGAAACACCTATGTTGTTAATAAAAGAAGAAAGAAAAAGAAGCAACAATGATGATTTATTCACAAGTTCCCAAGGACTTAATGGAAAATGATCTTGGGCAATGAGATGATTTTGATTGTGTTTATCTCTCACACTTTCTATTCAAGATGATCTAGGGAAAGATATAAGAATAAAAACAATTAGTGAATATTTTTCAGTTTTAAGACTTTATATCTGAAATTTTGAATGATAATTTAAAGTGGGGAACACAGAGTTTTGGAAGTAGTATTGTTATTTCTTCTTGGTTTAATTCATTGGAAAGTTAAAAATGTGTTCATTTTAGACTAGTCTCTGAAAATACAGAGGTAACATTTAATAATATGTATAAAAATAATATAAGTATATTTATATCAATATATCTATTTGCAAAATTAGATGGGCCTACCTTAGTTAGGCATAAGGCTAAGTTAGGCTTAGCTAAGCATAAGGCTTAGTTAGGCATCTGGCTGATATAATTTGCTGCATTTGTACCTTTGCTCTCCCTTTATAGTACAAAGTGGAGAAAATTCCATGGAGTTCTGAAGTTTTCAGAAATTTCTGTACACCTGGGGTGCCTGGGTGGCTCAGTGGGTTAAAGCCTCTGCCTTTGGCTCAGGTCATGATCCCAGGGTCCTGGGATCAAGCACCGCATCGGTCTCTCTGCTCAGAAATTTCTGTACACCATTTGTAGTTTTTATGCCCCTTGAGCATCAGTATCACCTTATCTGCACAGTTCATATGTTTCCAAGACCCTAGCTAACCCTGTCTCTCTGGTATAAATCACATATATAACAGCAACGAACGGCTCTCAGTGGCCTGTGAGTCCAACATGGTTTCACACATCTATTTACATAGTCAAATTTTTTTTTAAGCAGATGTACAACATTTTGCTAAATAATACATTTTGTTTTCAACCTAAGGTGTTGTTCTCTTCAGACCTCAAAATCCTTACCAATGATTGAAAGTGCAAGGAATTCAAATATGGAGGAACTTTCTAAGGGTGAAAGAGCCCCAAGTCATAGCATGGGCGCATGTGAGTCCCATGGCTGAAAATGCTCAAAATGAGGCTGCATCACCACCTGGAGACTGTGTGTAGTTAAAGGATGTTTTACTGTATATGTTGGAACAAGATTAGTAGTTTATTTTATCTTTTTTTAAAAATATATCACAATTTCAGAGTTTATATTCTTCAATTCACAGCATACGATCATCACCATCCACTCAAGAGTATATTTTTGTTTTGTTTTGTTTACTGTCCACAGTGTTCATTAGTTGTTTACTTATAAAGGGAAACTATTCCATAACCCAATATTCATGTTTCATAGTTCAGGAACACAGGTGAGTGACAAACTTCCATAGAACTCAACCCAAAGAAATTTTATACATTCCAAAATCACTTTGACTCTGTAAGATACCGGCCTTCTTCACCTCCTCAAAAATCTTTCATGAGTCATAATTTCTGTAGAAGTCTGCATATGCCTTCTTTTTCTGTGCAGTCACAGCACACTTATAGAAAGCTTCAATCCCCAGAGATATGGGGACTGCTCCAATGGTATGCCATCTCAAATGCTTGGCCAGAAGACCTCACATTTGAGGTATCAAATCAAAGCACTGGAGGACATGGTAGTTATTCTCCTCAACACCACCCCCAAACCAAGTGTCATTCCTAATTGACACAACGAGGGTTCTTCTTTTCCAAACTTTTTTCATTTGGTCCTCCCTTTCTTCCCCAATCCTTACCTCATTTTATTCCCTCAGATGGGAACCCATGCAAGTATGTGTAACTTACCCTTCAATGCCCATTTATTCTTAAAAAAATGTGTTGACTTTATGAGCATCCATGTCTTAAATGTGCACAAATGGTGTTATTTAGAAATCTCACTTACTTTCCTAATGTCTACATTTATTGACAGCTGATTATATCTTGGTCATAATTTCTGATTTTGAAACTTTAGTTCTGGCTTTAGAATCCTTTATTAAAGAAGAATTTTATAGATCATCAGATAGGCTGGACAGATGAAAGTAGGGGTGCTTTGTCTAGGGTAGATGTGTGGGGGTCTGGAGCCCCCCCCCCCCAATCTGCTCGGTCTTCCCTTGACTCCATAATGTGGTCTCTGAAGTATCTCTTCTGAATAGAGGGCCCTTTGGAACACCATATGGCAAATCTTGGACTACATGCTTTTGAAATCATACTCCTACTCCTTTCCCAAGGTCTATCCTTGCATGAGATGCAGTGTATACATAAGCTTCTGTCATGCCAGCTAACCTGTGGGAGCAAGATCTTGTTTTGGTATCTTCAGTGCATCTCCTCAGTGCTCCACACACATTTTAAGGGAGTGGTGGGCACTTATTTCTGTTGATAAGGAGAGAAACTTGGTATGTAGACAGTTGATATAACAGAGTACTTTGGAACAGAAAAAATATCACCAGGTTATCTCTTTCTATATATGAAGGCTCCTTCATTCCTTTATCAAATAAATGAGATATGGAAAGTTAGCACCTGACGAGATATCATGTGGAATGTCACCCTAATAAAACTTCAGCACCAAGCATATGTATGTATATATGTATATGGTGTGTGTGTGTGTGTGTGAGTGTATCTGTTTATATACATACCTATATAAAATGACATTTAAGGGAAGGTTTTTTCAAAATGAATTCTACAGTTTTCAGCCTTCATACACAGAGTATAGTGAAGAGAAATATGAACAAATTTTCTCCAGGCTATGAGGCTTCTGAGGCAGTTTGTGTCTGCACTACGTGACCCCAAGCTGAAAGGATTTTGAATTAGTGTCTTTGTCCATGGATTTTGGTGGTGGTGGTGGTGGCGTTTCTTTCTTGCACTTCTTGCAAATGTCAACCTGTCTATCATGAGCAACAAGTCTTTTCCACTTCCTCTAATTGCCATTTCTAATCTAGTATGAATTGAGAAGCCAGATAAGCAAGACTTTAAAAATTGGCTCCAAACAGCACAAGTTGCCTGAAGGTTTTGCTACCCCCTGAATAAATTGCACAGTATTTAAAGTTTTGATTTTAGAGTAGCTCTTTTGGATGCTCAGAGATTTTTGTTTTGTGTTTGTCTTTTTCATCTTACTTTCTGCCTCTTATCTGCCTTTTGGATAGTGGAGGTTGCTAGACGAGTGCAGGAGGTACTCGGTCCGCATTTACCATGTTTGTTTTTCGTAGAAAAATACATATTCAGGGACAGTGCAGCTCCCATTATCCTTCTGTTTTGCTTTGATTGGGATTAATTTGGCTTGAGGAGCCAGATATCTTTTTCAGAGTTAGTGAATTATTTTTGGTTTACTGAAATAGTCAAGTTGACTCCTGAGTAGTTCCCAAATTTACTAGTGAGATGCTTCTTAGATAATCTGTGGTTATAATTTATTGCTTCTATCATGATAACTAAAAAATTTCAACCATTAGAAATCTTCTTCCCGTACTGGCCCGAAGACTCTCAGTCCAAAACCATGGTGGTAATTTGTTTTGTTATTTTATCTGTTGAATTAAGTAAACGCCTTTCAGAGACTGCATAAAGACTTTTCTGGTGACTTTGTAATGCTAAGAGATGAATTTACATATTAATATTAAAAATGGTGATATTAGTGAAGTCTAATAGATATTTTATTGACAGGTCTTCTAATAACAAGGATTTGATTGAATGCTCTTTGGTTCAATTTTGAAGAACGTAGTTCAGTGTACAGTGCATATCAGAAAGAGAGCACATGATAATTCCTGTATTTAATGGGGTTCCATCATACTCCTTTAAATAACAGCCTGCCGTGGTCTAAAAGGAAACATGGTTACATGAGTATTCTCAAGTTCTAGCTAAGACATGATGATGCTAACCTGCCACTAAAAGCATTGACAGAGTCATTCTTTGTCTCCTTCTTGACTTGAGTCAACAACCATAGGATTCACAGTCTGTGCCCCCAACTGCTTTGCCATTGCTTTTTTCCCCCATTTTCAAATTATTTGTTGTTCTACTTTGCTGCACAGCCCTTACTTATTCTACCTTGAGAAGAGACATTGGTATAAAAAGGCAAGAACCCACTTCTCCAGTAATTCTCCACAATTCTCACCAGAAAGTAATGAGACAGTGGAATTTCATGTATTTGTTGAGAAAGGACAAGCTAGGTGGACAAACTTCTGTGCCTATCGCAAGGGGCCATAATACATGATTAAGTAAACAGTGGTGGTTGCAAAAGAGTATTATGATCTCATATTTGTACAACAACAGTAATACAAAGAAATAACAATGCAGCAATTCATAAGAATGTTTCTGGAAGAAAAATCACTCTACTATCAAAAGTACCTTAACTGAGGAAGGGGGACCAAGAGTGACAGATTTGAAGAATGCATGGTTCAGCAGTGTATCTTTTTATAAAACAGCCATGTGCTACATTTGTAATAAAATAATGCCATTTGGGGAATTATTTTATAGAAAATACTGGAGAAGCTGAAGGATGGATTTATCTGGGTGCATAAAGGAGAATGACATAGAAGGACAGGTTCTCCTGGTCAGAATCATTGATAGATGCATACTCTGTCCATACTGGAAACACGATATTCTATAGGCTTAGCATTGAGACTGCCTAGCCGCCAGTAGTTAAATGATAGGATTGAAGGATAGACTTTCTGTCACCCTCCAAATCACTGAAAATAATTGGACTGACCCTCTGATTGGTCCAGAAGAAATTCTCACAGAGGTGTATTGACCCAATTCTCTATAGTCATTTTCTGACAGTGGTTATGTTGCAAGTATTTAATTGGATTGGAGAAATGAAAGGAGTAGAGTATATATTTGGAATGATGTCTGCATGGAGATGGGCTCCCTCCAGACATGTGTGGACCTGGGGTTAGCCTCAGACTGACCACTAGGAAACAATCTAGAGTCATTTTCAAACATTACTTTTAAATATCATGGTCTGCAAATGTGTGGTAGATAACCAGACATTACAATTACCATTTGAGTTGTTTTCATATTTTCAATATAAAAAACATCTCTATTTCATTTGTTTGAGAAAGAAAGAAGAGTCTGACCCTGTCTATCTGTTTGTGGGGCACAAGAATAGCAAAACCTCTTTATTACAAATGGAAAACATAAGTGGTTTTTGGCTTTAGAGTCAAAGTGAAAGGTCAGCCAGAGAAAAATGCCCTTTTAGTTTTCTTACTGTAAGAAAAAAAAAATCAATCATAGGTACATAGGAGTTTTCATATATTAGCGGTTGGAGAGTTCTGAATGGTATAGCCATTTTGGAGCTCAAGTGGGAAACACTGATTAACAATGAAAATTAGTATAGCTTCTGGATCTAATTATTTATAGCTACATGAAAAAAAAAACCCTCAAAATTTAGTGATTAAAAAAATTACTATGATTTCTTATGGCTCCTATGGATAGTCTGGGCTCAGCTGGGTCATTATTATTGGGGTATTTCACATGGTTGCATTCAGAGGACAACTAGGTTGTAGTTACCCAAAAACTCATCTGGGGAGGACCTTCAAGTTACTTTTTCACTCATAGTATATATGGTGCCTCAGCTTAAATATCTGGAATGGATGTGAGTTGAGTGGTTTCTCTCTCTTTCTCTATTCATATGGCATTTCCAAATGATTGGCTTGAGCCTCCTCACAGCATGGGAGTTTCAAGGTAGTCATACTTCTGATGTAGTGCCTGAAAAGCCAACTGCAAGGCTTTTGAAGACCTAGCCTCAGAAATTCAAAGATTTCTGAAGTTCAAGAAATTCAAGATGACACTGGCCTCAGAAATTCAAGAACACAGCTCTCACTTGCATTGTGTTGGTCAAGTAAACAAGTAAGGTCGCTCATTTTCAAGAAGATGGGAAATTAGACTCTACCCATTGATGTGAGGAGCAGCAGGAGTTTATAGGGACATGCAAGGAATTGGTGTAACCATCTCCAGAGACCACTTGCCACTCCTATCTATCAATGGGCAGTCTTGTGTCTTTCTAATGGCCCTATAAAAATGAATGCACTTGTACTCAAGAAGACAGGAATAAAAATACTCATTGTAGCATTGTTTATATTCACTCCTCCAAATTAAGTGAAATACTCATCAGTGGGTGGATGCTTAAATAAACTGTAGCATTTATGTTAATATTAAAAGGAATGTACTAAATCTATGTAAAGTAACATCAACATATATCCAATATACATTACTGAGACAAAGAAGTTGCAAAATTGTTACATAATTTCCATGAAATCTACCTCTATAAAGATACAGTTGTAGATGTATATTTAAAAGCATGGGTAAATGTCCTGGAAGGAGGTATGCCACAAATTTAGATGTTTGGTAATAGGAGAGGGATTGGAGTTTTTTTTGGAAGGGGGGTAGATTTAGCCTTATATGTTATGTCTTCAGTTTTTATTGAAAAGAAAATTGATTCTTACTTGACTAAGTAAAAATTAAGAATATATAAAATGTATTTGAAGAATTTAAGTGCTAAAGACCACTTAGTGGCATCTGTTGGGGAAAATGAACTAATAACTTTCTTTGTAAAAAGTTACTAAAAATCTTCGGTAGTTAAATAAAGAGACAGGAAATGAACAATGCCCTCCTCATACAGGTAGAAGTGGCTTTTCTATAAACTGATGTGCACTGCTTTGAGAACAGCCTGGTGAATATCTAGTGGAGGATAAGTTAAGACAAAGTGTTTTAAAATGTTTCCACAGCTTAGATCAAGGAACATCTTTTTTAAAGTTACTGGAACTGCCACAGAGAGAGAGTGAGAGAAATTAGCATCTAATTTTCCTCCAATTTTTCTACCTCCAATTGTGTTTTGTCAGCATATTTCGCTCAAATCCAAATTTCTATTAATGTTTAGTGGACTAATAATTGGCCTGAAATGTGGAGACCCAATATTCCAGCAAATATAAGTGAAAGGTAAAAGGGTTTTAATTCTGCTTTTCCTTTTCTGTCAAATCCTTAGACCTTGCCAGGATTTGTATAATGAAATATATTTTCCAAAGTTCAGCTGCTCTGACCCAGTTCCTTTCTTCTCATAGTAACCCTGCTTTGGACCCAGGTTATGCCTCTTCAGATCTATTATCCACTCTTCTCCCCACCTTCTCTGTCCCACAGGTTGATATGTGTAGTTTTCATCACAATGTTCCCAGAGCCTCTGGATTCTGATTGGATGTGGCCAATGAGGAGGCTTGCACAAGGTTAGAAGAGCAGGAGAGGGTGCCTGTGTGGCTCAGCCATTAAGCAGCTGCCTTTGGCTCAGGTCATGATCCCAGGATCAAGGCCCACATTAGGCCCCCAGCTCAGTGGGGAGTCTGCTTCTCCCTCTCCCTCTCCTGCTCCCCCTGCTTGTGTTTCCTCTGTGTGTATGTGTGTGTGTGTGTGTGTGTGTGTGTGTCTCTCTCTCTCTCTCTCTCTGCCAAATAAATAAATAAATAAATCTTAAAAAAATAAAACAAAAGAAGAAGAAGAAAAAAAAGAAAAGAAAAGAAAAGAAGAGGAGAGGTCCAGGCATTAAATCCTTTTATGAAAATTTCCTTGGGTTGGCTGTGCCCATCCACTGAAGGTTACTTCAAAGTCAGCTTTTTCTAGGTATTTAATTCTCCTCCATATCCTCTGTCATAGGGTGGTAATGACACGGCAGCTACTGATCCCAGTTACTGCATTAGCCCCTGACTTTTTCATAGACTCTTATAAATCCTCCACAATGTATCTCATTCTATGTCTATTTCTGAGTGTGCCATTTGTCTTCTGTTGGGATGACTGATCTATGACCTGTCTATGGGGTATGCATGATCTATAGGGTATGGATACTATTTCCCTTTTACCCCCAAAAACTTTATTTTTCTTGCTATCTATCATGATAAGGACATTAGGTGTGTGTATGTATATATGTATATGTGTATATGTGTACACACACACACACGCACACATACTGTGGTGGGTGTTCTAGGGAAGAAGAGTAGGAGCAACATTCTAGGTACCTAAAAGTCTGGGAATGGCTGGAGGAGTCTGAAAATTTAACAACCTACTTAGAATGTTAGAGAACAAGAGATCGCTGTCAGTATAGCTGAAGAAGAATGAGAATTCAAGACATTCTCCCAAAAAACAGACATCAACCCACCCAAACTGTTTCTATTTCTATCGCTAACCTGCAAACTGTTTATTATGGGCTGTAAATTCCTGAGCTCTAGGGTAGGTGGAGGGGGCAAAGCTCACTTGAGTAGGGTATGAAGAAGAGTTTACTGACTGAGTTGTTTTAGTCAGAGTTCAGTTTTGTGAGTTAGGCTTGACACAGGGCATAACCTACCTGTTTCTACTAGGTTCCATAAACTTAATTCAATATTGAAAGACTTTATGAGCCAGACCAATTTTGATTTGCACTATGTTTCCATGGGCTTTTAGAAAGTAAGGAAGTGGGTACCTGGTGCATTTTTACTTATTTTCTAAATAGACAAGAAAATCTTGGCTTATGGAGTTTCTATTTTGTAAATAACACTAGGGAATATATTGTATAATTTCCAGCAAGAGCCTGCTTTCTTGTGACAGAAATTGTTCAGAGAGCATTAGTCCCGGCTGAAATGAATAGCTAGCATTTGTTAAGCATCCTATTATTTAGGATTTTTTTTTCCCTTCAAGTAATAGAGTAGTCCATTAAAGTAGCTTAACAATGGGACATTTAATTTTCTGATATACTAAATTGTCTACAGAGAGGTGGTTCCAGAGTTGTTAATACAGCAACTCAAATGAGTCAGGTTCCTTGAGTTGGCGTCTCTGCAATTCTCTTAGCTTTCTCCTCATGGTAATGAGATGGAGGTCACACCTCATAAAACGATGTCCACAGAAGGAAAAGGGGATAGTCTTTTTCTTCCCAAGTCTGTTTTCATGAAAAACAAAAAACCCAGGAAACTGCCAGCAGAATCCCCTTAAGCTGTATGAAGTGGGACTATGTGTTAGGCCCACCCCTAAACCTGTCATGATCAAAAGAGTTCCCTTGTCTGAGTGTGAGGGATGGATTCTCCTTCTCAAAACATACTGCTGCCCCATAGTAAAGTAACAGCTAACATTTATTAATAAGAGGGATGGTTTGGGAGTAGGTAATCAGCCTTCTACCACCAACTCCTTCTAAAGGCCAGATGTGCTGATAAACATTTTGCATAGTCACTCTATTCCTGCCCACCATCAATAAGGTTTCTGTTATTAGCCACCTATGAGGAAACTGAGGCACCGAGAGACTACGTAACTCATCCAGGATCACCAGTGCTTAGTGGAGAATCATTCATTCTACAGATATTTGTGACACCTGCTGTGTGCAAGAAGAATGTGAAGAGAAAGAGAGGACCATCTCTGTTCTCAGGTTGCTTCTGGCCCAGTGGGGGAGTTTAGACTAGCAAAGTAATCATGGCACTGCCCGTGGTGAGGGCAGCTCATGCAGTTGTGTATCAAGTCCACCAATAGCACAAGAGAGAGGGTCAGCCCTCCCTGAATGGGTCTGCAGGGGTTTCCCAGGAAGACAAGTGCTAGCAGGGTGGATTGACGGAAGCCCACACGGAGAGATGGATTAGGGCAGAGAGGTCGCTTCAGGCCACGGAACAGCATTGGAAAGGTATTGCTCACAATGGGGAAGAATGTTCCTTTTCTATTTGTCAAGCTTTCCAGTGTTAATTGGAAATTGTGGCTCTCGGGAATTAGAGGAGATAGAAGATGCAATGATCCTAAACCAATTTAGAAATGTACTCCTGCACCTTCAGTGAAATGACTGCTTATAAATTGCATTAAAGGTAACCTTTCTCATATTCAGATCTAAAAAGAAATTCAAAGAAAAGGAAATTTTCTTCCCTAGATAGACTCTTTAGACAGCTCCAGTCTGTTTTCAGAGAACAAAATAATTAGTTGTAAACTCCAAATGGCACAAAATTTTATCATTCCTCCTGGAGTAGGTTTCCCCAAAGAGAAAATTTATGATTTTTTCCCAATTGATTTGAGAGGGATTAGGTGGGATTGTGGTTAGGGAATAGGAATAAAGATAAAGGAGAGGTGAGAATTAATTTAAGAAGAATCAAGAAGAAAAGTTTAACTAGGATAGCTTCAAGAGCATTAAATAAACCTTTTTTCAGTAGGGCTTAAAAGTTAATTATATTTTTTTCTTATGAAGTAATACACCACAGTGATGAAAGACTAATAAAATATTTACTAAAACAGTCAAGATCACTATAAGGAGTTAATAGCATTTCCCCCATTAGCTTTATGTTCTGTAGAACATTCTGTGTAATAGCCTTTGTATTTTCCATACTAGGATTAATGACCTCTAAATGACTGCCATATCACTCTGTCCCTCTTGCCAATCCTTCCTATCATTTTCTTGTCCCAACCCATCCTGTGGATGGGCCAATGCATCAAGTATATATTGCTTGGTAGTACACACTTGGAGAGTTTGATCTTCAAAAACAAAAAAACTGAAAGAGTTTTCCTCTTAGCAGTACATTTCAAAGAAAGGAGCAAGAGGTATGTGGGGTGTGTGTGTGTGTGTGTGTGTGTGTGTGTGTGTGTGTAAAACAGATCAGGAAGTAGATCTCTGGCTGGCATTTCATGTTATAATAAACAAAATGCAATTCAGCTGGTAATTAATTGATACATCAGCTTTTTGTTTATTTTGTGTTTTTTGTTTTTCAGGATAACAGATTTGGAGCTGGCTAGTAAGAATTGACCCCCCCATCTTTCTCGACTCTATCCTTACTGGAGGCCTAAAGACATCACCAAATGAGTGCCCAGCGGATTTCCTGTCATAGATCTAGGTGAAATGGACATGCTTTAAATCCAACTGGAAAATGACTGGTCATGAAGGAGAGCTTGGAGATGACTTAGGAAGCTATAGTCTTAGTACATCCCAACTTCATAACAATACAAATTATTTAAGGAAACATCCATTATTTAATACAAATATAGCTGGGGATCCTGAGAAAATAAATTCACTTTTCTTCATTGGAAATGACAATGATGTGTAATCTTTTTTTAAAAACAATTTTTTGATCAGACAGCTTTTCACTTAGAAATATACTATGAGATGTGGGCATATTTATACTAGTTTATCCTGTCTATTTTGTGGATTGAATAAGGGTGATAGATACTACTGCAAAACTTAATAACCATGACCTTCAATCATGAATATTACAATCTTTTCTCAATAAAGGGCTGATGATTTTAGAATGAACAGTCCCATCTCAGGGTTCTTGGGCAGATTTGGCCTTGGACCAATATATTCCAACAGCTGGCAGTGGAAATGGTTGTGGCACCCTGTTACTTATACTATATGCCCCTGCAGAATTTAAGTCACCCTTAATTAACTAGAGTTTGGGGTTAATGATGGGGTGATGATGGACATTCCTCAGAAAGACTGCTTGTTCTATAATTCCAATCCGGATCCATCTATTTACCTTTGCTACACATCATAAGCAGTCAAGTAGTTTGAAAACAAGACAGCACTTGCATTTAGATAGCTAAAAAAAAAAAAACTAAAACCAAAACCAAAAACAAAAAAAACCAAAACAAACACAAAACAAAACAAAACAAAAAACCCCACAAAGAAACCACAGAATCACTGTCTTATGGAGCTGGGATCCCATGGTGCAAAAAGACTTAAGAAACATTTAGAGACCAAAATAGTACCTCATAATTTTCCAAATGTAGATTCAGAGAAAGGAGAAATTCTTGTAGGCTGAAGCTGCTTCTTGAAGAGGGTGTTGGATTACACTTTTAAAGGTGATGGGAAATGGGAGTAGAAAGTAGAAACTTGGTGAGGGAAAAGGAAGGTATAGTGTTGGGAAATGTGGTGAAAAGTCAGGTCTGCTGGAAACTGAGCAAAGCCTCTGAATCCCAGGAGCAAAATCTTTGAACCCTCACAACACCTCAGAGCATCCCATTCCAGAGGCTGAATCACTCCGCTGGTATTCCCTGTCTCTGGAGTTGTGGCTGTGCCCTCTCATCCTTCTGTTACAGAAGATAAACATCCCTGATCCTCTCACAGGGCAACTCTTCCACTGTGCCTTGCGTTCCATTTCTGTCACATTCTTAGAGTCACTTTCTGAGCTCTACCTGCTTGTCCCCTTCATAACCGGTGTTTCCAGCTGTAATGAATTCTTGCTATCAAACCTCTCCCATCTCCAGCTGGTATCAATGACAAAGACATCAGTTGATTATGGCCCTCTACCCACCATCCCCTTTTCATGCTCTTTCACAGAAAAAATTATGGAGTCAGTATTGCCATTGTTCTCTTTCCCTCCCACCACAGCCTCCTTACCTGACTTCAGTTAAGTTCTTTTCTTCCCAGTCCTCTGAAGCTGCTTTTGTGAAGTCACGATTACCTCTGTATTGCCAAATCCAGTGGGGACTGGCTATCTGGATCTTTCTTGACCTCTCAGTGAATTTGGACACAGTTGGCTCTGCCTTTGTGACACACTTTGTTTTCTTGATTTCTGTGATACCATGCACTTGGTTATTTTTTTACTTCTCTGGCTTCCATATTGACTTTCCTTTTCCATCTCCATTTTCTTTACTTTCAGAATGTCTCACAGCAGTTATGGGTTCTGTATTCTTCTTGATCTCTATTCTCAGGTGGCCTCCTCATCAACTCGTATTACTTTAAATGTGTATATTCTTTACAACTAGCATAGCCTTCCTCAAATTGTGGATTCATTTATGAACTACCTGCTGCCTACCTTTACTGACTAATATGCCCTTAAAATTCAACATGACTACGTCAGGACTTCTGATGGAGTTTCTCTTCTCTCAACCCTCTGGTCCTATGTCTCAGTATAGAGTATCAAGATCTCTTATGTTCGACAACCCATAGCCTAGGAGTTATTCCTTATTGTTTACTTTCTCTCACATCCATAAGCAATTCCACAAAGTTCCTTTTGCCTCTACCTCCAAAGCATATCTAAAACACATACACTCCCTTCTGCCTTTCCACAGCTACCACCCTATTTCAGTCTGTCCTTAGCTCTTTCTTCACCTGCTGCAGTGGCCTCTGACTGGGTTTCATCAGACTGTTCTTTCTCCACAATCAATTCTCTATGCAACAGTGATCTTTTAAAATATAAAATAGATCATGCCAGTATCTCTTTTAAAGTGCTCTGGGTGAGTTGCCAATTGTACTCAGAATAAAAGCTCTTGACCATGTCTTAAATGTCCAAGACCACTCTCCAACTCCCTATGGTTCTCCTTTTGCTTACCATGATACAGCCACAGAAGCCTTCTTTCCGCATCTTAAACACTCCAAGCTATGCCTTCGAACTGGCTGCTGAATATTCCAGACACATGGCTGGCTCCTTCTTATCATGTAGACATCAGCTCATAAGTTACCACCTTGCTGAGACCTTCCCAGATGATTGATTTTTAATTAGCTCTCCAATTTTTTCCATTTCCCAATTACCTAGTTACTGTCTCTCAAACCACTTAAAATTTTTCTTCAGACAATAAAACAAGAAAGAGGAAGAAGAATGACAATGGAATAAACAGAAAAGAGGAAATTAATCTACCACTTGATTTGGTTTAGTTAATTTGTATTATTGGTCAATAAATAGAGTGAGAATTTTGAGGCACAATCAGATTGGTGACCTCTGAGCTTGGAAGTTACATTTTGGGGAAAAAAATAGTGGGCTCAGGAGTCCCATTCTCTGGTTTCTTCAATAAAGTTTGTCTGAAGCTGTTTGTTTAATCTGCCTCTCTAGTTGGAAACAAAACGTGGAGGTATCATGGTGCCTTTTCAAATGGTCAGAAAATACCCACAAGTCTGCTGGATTCTCCGTAATTAAGGAGTGAGCCCGTTGAAGCATTGGGAATTCCCAAATGTTGGGTATTAGGAAAGATGGAGAAATAATGGTTGCAACATCACAAAAATGTTCTTCCACTTGCTTTCATAAATGGATTCACAGTTTTTAATGGTTTTAGTGGTCCATTTGGTGAGCTCATAATGCCTCACTAGCATGAAATGTCTGTGGCAGCATCTCTAGATATAGTCTTGCTTAGAGTCGAGTAAGTTCTTACCTGGTTTGTGAACTGATGGAGCTGAATACTATTTAAATTTGTGCCTTCTATAAATCTGGCCTAACCTCTTTTTTGAGTCCCTAAAGTTGAGTGTTATTCTTGATTGTCAGAAACTTAAGTTTGGTTTACAAATTCCTGGATGTATGTGCATGTATCTGGCAGGATTATATGGAGCGTCTTCTTGGTTGGTGCCACTAGCCACATAGAAAATGTAACTTAACAGATGCTCTCTCTCCACCTTCTGAATCAACAGGGAGGACTTCTTTTTGTTTTTCTACTTGATGAGGCTTAGGGTAGAAGAGACGTCAAGCAAACAGTTTGCTCAAGTATGATACTGAAACCACACTCTTGTTAAAAGACATACGGTGACCAAGATATTACTAGAAAATATATCACATTCAGATTTATTTTCAATTACCAAGTTTTGAACTATAGAAGCAAATTAAAAAGGGAAAAAAGAAAAAAATGAAAAAATCCACCAATAAGTAAATGATTAAATGAATCATGGAATATCCATTCAGAAGTTTCTAGAATCATTAAAGTCTGTTACGAGAATATAGAAACATGGAAAAAGTACTGTAAGTATAAAAAGCAAAGGAGTACAGCAAACTATTTATTATAGAAGCATATCTCTAAGAGAACTATGCATAGAGAAAATAAACTGGGAGAAAATATATTCATATGTGTGGTAAAGGCAATTATGTATTAATTAGCGCAGTGTAGGCAAAGGTAAGAAATAAACTGCAAAATGTATAGTAGATTCAACATCATAGTCCAGACCAGATAGTTGTTAATTAGAGGAAAGCATCACTCTGTATACTGATCCAGGTTCCTTTTATCTCATGGATCTGTCACTACCTAGGACCCTGATTCCTCTCATGCAAATGCAGATGGGGAAGACAGTACGAAGAAGGCAACCTGCATCTGAACATTCTTAGCCTGCTGCATGTTATTTGTGAGAACTAGTTAGATGGCCCCACTTAGAATGCAAGAGAGTCTGGGAAATGTAGTCCTTCACTGGGCAGCCACTTCCATTATGCCAAGGCAAAGCACAGATTTGTGCTAGGAGGTTAGCAATTTCTGTTAAACTTAGTAAGAGCAATGAAACTAAATCAGAATCTAGGTCTCTGACTCTGAAGTTTATGCTTTTACCTACCATGCTGTTTGAAGGCTAAAAACCTAGTAGTTTCCCTACAGAGTACAAATGATTAATGGGTTTCAGCCAAGCACCTCTGAGCCATTAACTCTAATAACTTAGGAGGTTGTGTTGTTGGTTAGAAACTCCATGTTGGTGTCAATGTCTTCTGATGTTCCCACTCCCCCTAGCTCCTGAGCAGTCTCCTATTCCAGGAAAGCCCAGAAATCCTGCCTGGAGCCCCTCCATAGGTAGACTTAGGGAAGAAATTGCTGCCTTGCCAGTGAAATCAGCCCTGCTGTGAGGGTCCCAGATCTCATGTGAAGGAGAAAGAAGCCATCCTTGAGGGTTGGAATTGATTTAGATGATGACTGAATCTGAGCTCGAAGACCTTGCCTGGTCTCATTAGTTGCACCTTCCACCTTTTCTGAGGGCCACCATGCAGATGTTCCTTCACTCCAGTAGAGAAAGACCCACAGTGTATTTGGTACATGATTCCCAAGCATAAGGGGGTTTCTTCTTCTTAGACTGAACATTGGAATTAAGGCTTTTGACTGGTTTATCATCCAAAGCATCCTCTAGAATGTTGCTATGGAAGTCATGAGTTTTAAAAGAACAATCTGACAATCAGGGAAAAGGTGATTCCAGCAGATATCATCTGCTATTGCTGCTGATGGTCTATCGCTACTTTGTCATGGTTTAAATGCTGAAGATTTTTGTACACATTGTTTTATCTGGACTTTGGAAGAAATCCACAAAGCAGATGTTATGTTCATCATCATACTCATTATCATCTTATAGATTTAAAGACTGTAATTTGAAGAGAAGACATAATTTGCTCAAGGTCACGCACTAAATAAGTAGAGTCTAAATTCAAAGCCCAGTAGTTCTTTTGCTAGAACTCTTGTCATTTTAATTTGTCCAGAATCCATTCCTACTTCTCTTAATATTCCAGTTCCTTTGAGAGTTTATCTGTCTTTCATTTTCTTGGAGTGAAGCTGCTCATTTCCCAGTATGAACATGAAGGGAGCCAATCTTTCCATTCCTTCCTGTTCTCTGCATGATAGAAGGTGACCCAAGCATGGGCAGCTAGATATTGAATTGTGGGTAAGGGAAACAAGAATGAGGAAGGAGCCATCTGAGACTATAAAGTCTGTTATGGCTTTCTTATGTCTTTCTAAATCATGGCCCTCTATTACCTCCTAGATTTCTGCTAGTTTCTAAGCCTGTTCTCTCAGACTTTAATAAGTCCCATGATCTCTCAGGTATCTGCGTAATATACCTTGTCTTGGTTAAGTGACCCAGAGTTGGGTTCTGTTGCTTTTAATTAAGAGCACTATATTATATATTTGGACGCTATTTGTTACAAGTAGCAGGAATTCCATCCTTAAACTGGCTTAGATAACAAGGCAGTGTATTAATTCCCATAAAAAGGGCAGAGAAGGTGTCAGAGATTTCTCAGTCCTGGTAGAATGGGCCCATCCACCATCACCCAAACACTGATTATAAAACTCTTCTCCTTGGCTTTCTTACTTTCTTGTCCTAAAACTCCTGGGAATGATGAGTCATAGTTGGACTCAGTGTTGATAATTAGAAGTCATAATGTGGAACGTATATCACCTTAATGAGAAGCTGACTTGTATTGTTTTTTCTAGTAACAATATGCCCTGAAAAACCTGAATTACACATTTTTAAAGTTTTACTTCACAGGGGGAAATAGCATTAGGGTTTAGATTTGGGGATGTTTGAAAGAAGTTTTATACTACTGGTTTTGTAAAGCATTGAATTATGAAAAGTTACTACAAGGGCATATATTCAAAATGCAGCAAAAGAAAAGAAATAGTCCTATAGATTCAATAACATACAACACTAGCTTCTTAATTAACCAAATATGTGTAAATGACCCTCATTTCCCAGATTCTCCCAGCAAGAGGTACATGGTGACTGCCTGATCTTCCTCTCCCTCAAGTAACTAAATGTGGCTAATTGCATTCCCTCCTGGAGAGGGAGCCTTTTAGGAGGGAAGGAGTTTTCTTTTTTCTTTTCTTTTTCTTTTTTCCCTCCTTTTCTTTTTATTAAGGGCTTCTGGGAAAGAAATACTTTTCTAAATCATATACATGAAAGTAACTACATTTTTTCTTTCTTCTTCTTCTTTTTTTTTTTTTTAAGAGAGATATAAACCATTCTTTACTTTCCAGACTAAGAGCTAGAAACATAAATACAAAGGTAAGAAATATGATGTTCCCATTTGAAAGTCTGGTTAGTTACAGATAGAAGTTATAGAGGAACAAGAGAGGGAAAGTAACAGAAGAGGAAATGACAGCAGAGAAACATACAAGAGAGGACTTTCTTCTGATCATTTTTTCCCCACAGAAACACAAACACACTGACAATGCCAAGGAAGGCAGGTTGCAGAGTATATGTACCCATTCCAAGGGGCACAATCACAGCGGATAGATAAGAGACATTTTTTGGAGTAACCTTACTGTCTTGGTAATTTTCAGGCTGTCTATATTTACTTGGGAAATTCTGCTTGCAGATGCTTACATATGCTTGGGAGCAGAGATACCAAATTTCATGCTATCCCCTTTGTAGATATTTAGATGAAATCTAGAGGAACTCATTCTAAAAATAATGCCTTTTTTAAATCAGCTTTTTCTTCTTTGGGTGGGTACCAAATTACTTTATTTGAAGGAATGGTACAAATGAAAGAAGTTAAGTAGATGTTTTGGTACAACTTACAGAAAAGGTAAAGGTAACCCCAACATGCATGCATGGCCTCAGGGACCAGGTGGCTCTGGGATGACAGCCTAAGGCGTAGCTCTCACTATCACTGTTTCCCAAGATGTGCTTGTCAAAGAGATACTCTACCATGCCAGATTTGGGGGCCCCATCTTGCACAGGTTGCTTATGTGGCCACCCAATACTTTGATGGATTTCACCTGCTCATTCAGGCAATGAGTCTCAATAAAGTCATACAAATGGGGGTCATTTTTATCAGTGGCCAGTTTGTGCACTTCTAGTAGTGACCGATTCACACTCTTTTCCAATTGTAATGCACACTCCATTGCACTCAACCCATTCTCCCAATCATCACTGTCTGGTTTCTTGATATCCTGAAGGAAGACTCGGCCACCTCGTTGGTTCTGCAGCTTCATCAGTTGCTCAGCAAGAAAATATTTGCCAAGTTCTTCAAAGCCACATCACCGTGGTCAAAGTAGTAAGACACGGACAGGTAGACATAGGAGGCGTAGAGCTCCAGGTTGATCTGGCGGTTGATGGGGGCCTCTGAGTCCTGGTGGTAGTTCTGGTGCACTTGTGAGGGGGACGCGGTCGTCTAACGGCGGCTGAGGAGAGGCGGCGGCGGGCTGCGATTTCGCGGTGCTGGAGCAGCAAGGGGGGGGGGGGGGGGGGGCGGCTTGGAGCAGTCCGAGGGCACTGTGAGGAGATGGCCAGGGTGAGGGGATAAGCGCCGGGTTCCGCCCAAGCACTGTTGGAGCAGGAAACCCGGGCGAATCTCAGCAGAGACTCTCTTCATCAGCTTCTTGATATGAGAATTCATTAATGAAGAAGTGAATAATGCCTCCAGTTGACACATTGACAAGAGTATTATAAACAATTGAGGCTAAAATGAGTCCCAAAGTCCTACAAAACAAAAAACTGTGTTCTTTGAAGACCAGAAGTTCTAGCTAAACCCACAACAGTGATCCAGGCCAAAGGGGCAGGGAAATAAACTGCAACCAAACATTGAGACTAGATAATCGCTTACATCTGATTTGCAAGATAAAGCAATTTAACCTTCTTCAATGGGTTTCAAAACCACATTGGAATAGAAATAAAATCTGATAGAGGTAGGAATACAATCTGGTAGAGATGTGGCTGAGCGCTGAAAGGTGTTCAGTGTCCCAGGAAACTAATGCTACCTTAAAAAAAAAAAAATGCAGAGAAGAGCAGGAGTCAAGATGGTGGAGAAGTAGCAGGCTGAGACTAATTCAGCTAGCCGAAGATCAGCTAGATAGCTTATAGAAAGATTGCAAACACCTGAAAATCCATCGGCAGATCGAAGAGAAGAAGAACAGCAATTCTGGAAACAGAAAAACAACCACTTTCTGAAAGGTAGGACCGGCGGAGAAGTGAATCCAAAACAACGGGAAGATAGACCCCGGGGGGAGGGGCCGGCTCCCGGCAAGCGGCGGAGCAACGGCGCACAAAATCAGGACTTTTAAAAGTCTGTTCCGCTGAGGGACATCGCTCCAGAGGCTAAACCGGGGCGAAGCCCACGCGGGGTCAGCGTGGCCTCAGGTCCCGCAGGGTCACAGAAGGATC
>NC_081558.1:77282224-77292255 GCF_022355385.1 Mustela nigripes | reverse complement strand
GCTGTGAAGTGTGTAAACCTGGTGATTCACAGACCTGTACCCCTGGTGATAAAAATATATGTATATAAAAAATAAAAAATTAAAAAAAATGCAGCCTAGAAAACAAAAAGTAGGGGATTTATACAATAACAGAAAGCTGCAGACTATTCCCCATCTGGTTCTTCCCATTTTCATTTTTCTATTATTTATGCCAACAAAGACAATTTCAGATAAGTGACAGGGGATAAATGCTTTTACTTTTTTTTTTTTTTTTGGTAATGCAAGGATAAAGTGCACTATTTCTTAAGCAACAGAATCCCTATTTTATAATAAATACACAGCTCTCTTTGCAACAGAAGATGTCCATCTGCTACCACTGGGTTTGCCCTGCACAAAGCTTCCTTGAAAACAACATTGTATTGTTAATTTAGACCTGCTGTGGATATGAACACTTATGATCGGTTCTCCTCTAATCTACACCTTGGAAAAATATCTTATTTAATGGAAAATGCTCAAAGGAGTGACCAGGGCACTGTCAGCACAGCACTCACAAGACAAATTGTAATGGGAGATGTTTTAATGGAAACTTTTAGTTGGCCCTGACATTTTCTCCAATTATTAGCATTACTTTTCCCTCTGTTCAGCTGTGTTTTTACTTTTATTCCACATTGACCTCTCCTATCCACTTAACCTGATCAAAGTAAAAGAATGTAGGAATCCTAACTTCACAACGACATGCCCCAAATGAACAGAGTCATTTTAAGAATATATTTTGTAGAAGGCACACATGATGATTGCTCATTATCAGTGAAATGAATAAGGTATAACCTCATTTTTGGTGTCACTGTTTCCTGGAACGCTTCAGAGAGTCAGAAAAGGAAAAGCATAAAGAATTTGATTTACAGGTACCCCCTGCCCCTGAAAGTTCACAGTTCTGTCACATCATTTTTATGAAAATCCTATGTTAGTACCTTTTTCCAAGAGGTATACACCTTTCTTTAAGCCATTTCTACTTATGTTTCATAGGAACACTCTTTCTTGCTTTCTTTTTTTGAGAGAGATAGATTGCCAAAGCATGCATGTGCAGGAAGAAGGGGAGGGAGCAGAGAGAAGGAGAGAGGGAGAGAGAATGTCCAGCAGAATCCCCCCAAACCCAAGGGCCCCACACGGAACTCTACCTCATGACCTGGGATCATGACCTGAGCTGAAATCAGGAGTTGGATCTCAACCCACTGAGCTGCCCAGGCACCCCAGGAACACTCTATTCTCAAATAGCAGGGTGGTGGGGGTGTCTATATTTAGGAAGGACTATGCTGGAGAAGCTCTCATATATCAGGGTATATTGGGAGAGCAAGACAAGCCTTGCAAGGGGCACTAGTCTGATATTATTCCAAAAAAGGTTTGAAAAGGATAATTCATCCAAATATCTTTCTATTGGCCAGAAATTTCTTTGGCTGCTCATCCTTTCGGATTTAGATGCTTTTTAATAGTTTCTTCAGATGTATCTTATTGCTTATCGCTGCAGACATTCTCTATCAGATCATCTTGCTCCTAATATATTTTCTGTATGTAATGTGTGCTTTGGCTCAAATTAATTTATTTCTCCAAGAATCCTATAATTTAAGATTATTATGACCATTTTACAGTTGAGAAGACTGAATGAAGCTCAGAGTGGCTGAGAATTGCTTCTCCTCCAAAGCCTGATATTAGAGCCCAGAGTTTCTGGCTTGTGGTGGAGGCTTTTCTCCCTCCATAATTTATGGTCAAAACCTCCATGCAGGAGACTTGGGAGAGGCTCACAGGCTAGGAGAGGGCAAGAAGCAAAAAGAGAAGAGCGGGGAATGAAAGAATAAGGGGAACAGAGGTTGGGAGGCTGAGGAAGATAACGCTTATTTCCGGTATGAACCCTCAGCCATCTCTTTGCACTCTGGGTGGCTATTGTCCATTAAGGAAAAACTCTTTTTTTTTTCTTTTGTTCATAGCTATTGATAATTATAGGTTGAACTCTAATCTCCTTATTTCCTGTTGTGTGACCTTGAGCCAGTCACATAATCTCTTTAAACTCAGTTTCCTCATCAATAAATGAGAATAATGCTAAAAACTCCATGCCAGAGTCAATTCAATGAGATAAGGTATTTAAGGGAGCTCAGTAGCAGCAGTGCCTGGAACACAGTAATGGCTCAATAAACGTTAACTTTCATTAATATACAATAGATGTTTGTCAGTTTCTGACTGCCTAATGTCTGAATCCCCTTTATATATTTGGCAACTCAGCATTAGTGTTGTCCATCAGGTATTTCTGATTCTTTTTCTGAGCACATGGTAGAATTGTCTTTCCCTATATCCTACTTCCTCCTGACTTTGGCTATGGCCATGTTGCTTGCTTAGGCCACTGAAGCTTAAGCAGGGATGACACTGTCACTTCCAGTTAGAAGCTTTAAGCACTGGTATATGTTTCACCACACTCTCTCTTTGCTATCATGTCCTTTAGCTTTGTACACAGAGGCTGTCATGTCAGTCTAGGTCCTTGAGTGAGAATGAGAAGAGTTCTCAGGCAACTAGTTATAGATACGTAGTTTGATTGGGGAAAAGGAAAGGAAAAGAAAGGAACAAAAAGGAAAGGAAAGGAAAGGGAGGAGAAGAGAAAACAAGAGAAGAAAAGGGAAGAGAAGAAAAAAGAGAAAAGAAGAGAAGAGAAAAGAAAAAGAAATATTTTGTGTTTAAGCTACTGAAATTTTGGGGGTGTTTAGGAACATAATTTGGCTTCTCCTATCATCCAGCCCTCTGAGTCTTGGCAGAGCCCCATTCACATCCTGGAAAAGGATAGACACTTTTGTCATCTCTCTTATAGGCACTTGTTCCATAGTTGACCAATCATTATATCCATCTAAGATACAAACTAGAAGACAGAATTACAAAGAAGTAGGGAGAGTGGATAAATGATTTGCACTTATTCTGGTGGCAATAGCAATGCAGGAAACGTACATTTCTGGGAAAATCAGGTATAACAGGTATGGGAATAACATCTGGGATCTGAGGCCATTGGTGGAAATTTTTGTAAACTACTGTGCCTGGTTTTCAGGGACATCAGAAGCAGAGTCCCCACTGGGTAAGTCATGCTGTAGGACTCTGGCCCTGGTTGGGGTGTGGTCTAATATCCCTGTTCCTGACCAGTTTCCAACCTTCGTAGTGACTCAACTCTGCAAGCAGCTGATATAATTTCAATTCATTCATTTTCTGATTAAATCAGCCAGAATGTAATAGTTGCAAATAAGATTCCTGAGTAACACAATATATAAAATAATTTTAGAAATTTCTTTGTTTATGTGCAGAGTTATTTTAGTATATTTCTGGCAGTTTGAAATAGTTGCTCTGTGTGCCATTGCTTGTCCATGCCAACAGTATACTTATTTTAGATATGCCCACACTTTATTTTAGCAATTTCTTTTCAACATATTAAGTTCATGTTTTTTTAAAGACTCTTAATGAATGAAATTCCACATTTAACTTATAGTATAAATTATGTTAAAAATCAGATAGGCCATTTCTTTTACTCTTTCCTTCTGAAAAGTGTGAGGGAGTTAATTGTCCTGTTTGTCCACTGATCAAAGCATTGTATGACTAGAAACGACTAAGGAATCTTTGTTTTAAGTGAAGTTCACATTGTTCTCTTTATTTTGAGCGTAGTTTTATCTACACATGAAAATGACCTAGAACAACTCAGAAGTTTCTTTCCAGCTCCATGATTCCTAAGACCCCGATTTAGTTACAGGAGTCAGAATTCCCACTGAGGGAGATATCTTTAGTTCATTGGGCAAGATGATTACGCTTCTAAATGGTTATTAATCTTGCCACGACTTGACAACTAAATGGAACTGGAACCCGTGCGCTGAGGGACTGGAGGAGAGAGAATCCTTACAAGTGCCCAGCAGAGATGTCATTTTACGTATCCTGGGTTTATTTTTTGAACTTGGGGAAAAATTTTGAAGGGCAAGTTTATTTCCAGTGGCTGCACCAACACGTTGTTTCCTTCTTGAGTTTAAATACCAGAGTAACTCTAATGGGGTCTCTGCCACCCCTTTTTGTCCGAGGTTCACCAAGTCTAAAAAAGAAAATTAAAAACAACAACAAAGTCTGGAAATATGAACAGCTGAAGAGCTAGTTGGCATGACTCAAAGTAGAGGAGATATCAACAAGAATTTCCCCTATTCTGCAGTATGTATTTCTGGAAAGGTGGAGAAGAAAACAGTGATATGGGGGAGAGGGGGTTATCCCAGGATCCAGTCCCTTCTTTTTTTTTTTTTTTTAATTTATTTGACAGAGAGAGATCACAAGTAGAGAGAGAGAAAGAGAGAGAGAGAGAAGAGGAAGCAGGCTCCCTGCCTAGCAGAGAACCCGATGCAGGACTCTATCCATGACCCTGAGATCATGACCTGAGCAGAAGGCAGAGGCTTAACCCACTGCGCCACCCAGGCAGGTCCCTTCTACTGAAGGCTTAAATGAGAAAAACTGAACTCTTGTGACATGATGAGACTTGGAGCCATAATGTGAGCAGGTTAGATCCCAAAGTATAGGTTAAGATAACCGCTATATGTGAAAGCAAAGGATTTTCATTTCCAGAATTGCCAGTGAATGTGTTTTACAATATTCTGACTCATGGAAAGTGAAGCTAAAGGAAGGAAAAAACACACAGTAAGCAATACATGGAATGTGAATGTAGAAACTTTAGGTTGATAGAAGGCTCATATGTTAGAGAACACACATTTCAGAAGCCAACGTTTAAGATCTGATGACTTGTCTAACTTGACTATCATATTTGTTCTGCACATATAAAGGAGCTGGGTTGAGAGTCAGAGGTTCTCCCAGAGCGTCCGGGTGATATGAAAATGGTCAAAGATTTTTTTTCCTCCCTTAGGAAAGACTCTCCACTTAATTTATAGATACACTAAAGTCTGGAGACATCAAATGACTTTCCAGAGGTCCCACAGCTTTTCCAGGATAGAATCTGGAGTAGTGCTCAGGCTCTGAGGATGAGACCCTGATGTCTTCAGCTTATCTTCATTTCATTCACTTGGATCCCTTGTTGGGTACAACGGATGCTCTTCAGATAGCTGTCTGTTGAGATTCAGCATCAGGACCCACCGCTCTGCCTCAGGCAATATGCAACAGCCTGTCAGGGTCACTTTAACAAACAGACAAACCTTTGACAGGTGTCTTAAAGTTCATTTTTATCCCAAAGTAACAGTTTATAAGGGAAATCTGAGAGATGCAACATCCTAGAGAGTTTCATACTGGCTTTGGACCCGGCTTTTCCAGGATGTAAATTCCAACTCTGCCTGTTACTCTGTGTGTTATCTTGGGAGTGATAATGTCCCTAAATCTCAGTTTGCTGATGATAAGATGGAGATAAGGATGGTTCTGTTTCCTCATATTGTTGGGAGCATTTATCCATACAAGGGAAAGATGTGCACAGTCTAAAATCAGAGTTTGATGAACATCAAGGGAAAGGAGAACCAGCTGTAAAAAAGAGTAAAGAGTATGATACATATTAAGAGAAAGGAGAGAGAATATTTGTCCTCATACTTATTGAACTTTTTTTGTCTTAATATTCATTGACATCTATTGTTTTTCCTTCCTCTACTGCTGAAGTTCTTTTTTCCCCCAAATATGCTTACCTTTGCTTACTCTCTTTGTAGGCATCAAATTCACAACCAACTCAAAAACAGAGACTTTGGGAAATAATAATTCTTCTTCTTCTCCTTCTTTTGTTTATTATTATTATTATTATTATTTTAAATCTGTAGAAATTTGCCCTTGGGAATATCAGCAGGAAAATGTAGGCAGAGATTAAGTAGTGGTGATTGGACCCATGGTGACCCAGCATAGGTAGGAGAAGAAAGGCACCAACTGTGGTGAGAAATTTATAGTTAGAGAGCTGGAATTGGTCTTGAAGATCATTTTATTGACTCATTCATTTTAAAGAAGGGAGAAGGGAAGTTCAGAGAGGTTGTTTGTGTCCCTGAGGTCTCAGATCACTTTCACTCAGAGCACATCACTCTTAACTTTTCAGTTCTCTATTTATCTTCCTTATTTCCATTTCGTTACATTCTTTGGAATGTTTCACATGCTACAATGGTATAAGCATTTAGAGCTTCTACATCCATTGGTTCCTACCTTATAAAACTCAACACCCCAAAAATGGATAATCCGATAAAATCCAATAAATAATCCAATTAAAAAACAGGCAGAAGACATGAATAGACAATTTCTCCAAAGACATACAGATGACAAACACACACACATGAAAAGATGCTCAAGGGGGCGCCTGGGTGGCTCAGTGGGTTAAGCCGCTGCCTTCGGCTCAGGTCATGATCTCAGGGTCCTGGGATTGAGTCCCGCATGGGGCTCTCTGCTTGGCAGGGAGCCTGCTTCCTCCTCTCTCTCTCTGCCTGCCTCTCCAACTACGTGTGATTTCTCTCTGTCAAATAAATAAATAAAATCTTTAAAAAAAAAAAAAAGATGCTCAACATCACTCATCATCAGGGAAATGCAAATAGAAAATACAGTAAGATATCACCTCACACCTGTAAAATGACTAAAAGCAACAACACAAGAACGATGGGTGTGGCAAGGGTGTGGAGAAAGGGAACTCTCTTACGCTGTTGTTGGGAATGCAAACTGGTGTAGCCACTCTGGAGAACAGCATGGAGGCTTCTCAAAATGTTAAAAGAAAACTACCCTCAAAAACAAACAAACAAACAAACAAAAAACCCTACCCTCCAATCCAGCATTGTATTACCAGATATTTACCCAGAGGATACAAAAATACTAATTCCAAGGGACACATGCACCCTGATGTTTATAAAAGCCAATACAATAGCCAAATTATGGAAAGAGTCTGTGTCCATTGATTGATGAATGGATAAGGAAGATGTGGTGCACACACTGGAATATTACTCAGCCATCAAAATGAATGAAATCTTGCCATTTGCAATGATATGGATGGAGCTGGAGTATAATGCTAAGTGAGATAAGTCAGAGAAAGACAAATGCCATATGATCTCACTCATATGTCAAATTTCAGAAACAAAACAAATGAGCTAAGGGGGAAAAAGAGAGAGAGGCAAGCCAAGAAACAGACTCTTAACTCTAGAGAACAAACTGCTGGTAAGCAGAGGGGAAGGGGAGGGGGGCATGGATGTGAGAGGTGATGAGGATTCAGGAGGGCCCTTGTTTTGATGAGCACCGTATGGCAGTATTGAATCACCACATCATACACCTGAAACTACTATAATAGTGTATGTTATTTAACCAGAATTTAAGTAAACTTAGAAGAACGGTTCAATGAAAATTTCTGTGGAATTCTAGGCACCAGCTGACTGGTCCTGGGAGATGGGCAAGTGGGGTGGGCCTTTCATATGCTGAAACCTGTTAGGCATCGGTTCAGGGCTCTTTAAGGGGGCACCTGAATTTTTTTTTTTTTTTTAAGAATTTATTTATTTGTTAGAGTGAGACAGAAAGAGAGCACAGGCAGGCAGAGTGGCAAGCAAAGGCAGAGGGAGAAGCAGGCTCCCTGCGGAGCAAGGAGCCCGATGTGGGACTTGATCCTAGGACACTGGGATCATGACCTGAGCTGAAGCTAGCTGCTTAACCGACTGAGCCACCCAGGCATCCCTGGGGGGCACCTGAATTTTGAGGTGCTTCAGACTCTCCCTTCTAGGAGCCTGAGAACAGTCCTAGAAATACTTGCTGGTCCTCGGTATGTAGAGCACACCAAGGGGAGGACAGGCAATAAACAAGGTCAAAAGCCATCCCAGGGAATCTGGGTGGAGCCATGACCTTGGCTAATACAACAGGGAGACCATTAGCAAGTAGAGCAAGTCTGTTGGGCAAGGGGGTGCCTGAGAATCCTTGAAGATGTGTATTTATTTGGTTCTTTTTTTTTTTTTAAAGATTTTATTTGTTTATTTGTCAGAGAGAAAGAGAGAGAGATCATAAGCAGGCACAGAGACAGAGAGAGAAGCAGGTTCCCTGCCGAGCAAGGAGCCCAATGCTGGACTCGATCTCAGGTCCCTGGGATCATGACCCGACCCGTAGGCAGCAGCTTAACCTACTGTGCCACCCAGGCGTCCCTATTTCGTTTTGATGACAATTCATCCCACTTGCGGGGGGAACTGTTTTCATGCATCTCTGAGGTAGAGAGGGTTGTCTGGCTTAGACTCTCCTATGAAGCTCCTTTTCTATTAGTGGTATGGGATGCATGGCTTGCTTGCTAAGCCCGAGAATCTTTTGAAAACTGCCAACACAAGGGTCCTCCAGGCTGAGGTTAGCAGCTAAGCGTGTAAATCATCTGGCTGTGCTGTGGGGTTCTTTCTTAGGCAGGGTGCCCGAGGGTGGCATATTTTCTGGGACGGCCTCCCAGCTTCTTCTCATGCTCCCCTCCCCTTATCCAGGGTGGCCAGGTGCCCCCCTAGAGCCGTGGGCTGGGAATCAGACACATCCACAGTCATGAATTTTGCAGCATCATTTGCATGTTTAACCTTCCTCTGCTTCTCTTATTCTCAGACAGATGCAGGCAAAGCCATTTCTGTAGGAGTTTCCGTGCTTCTGAACAAGGTTGGGATGGGGATGAAATAATCGTTAGGACTGTCTGAGTCTTCCTCCCCAGGTCTCCTCTAAGAAGAGCATATTGAAATGAAAAAAATAAAAATAAAAAATAAAAAAGAAGGTCACGTTGAGCTACGGTGTTGCAAAGATACCTTATCAGTAAATATATCATGGATTTTTATTTCACCCCTGACTTCAAGACCATATTATGGTTTATCTTCCACATCTGTACAGAAGCACTAACGTTGTGCATTTCTGTTCTGTGGATACAGTACTGATAATGGAATCAGATCTGGCCTTCAGTTGTGGCCTCCCACTTACAAACCGGGTGAGCTCCCTTGTGACAGGGGCTAAGATTGGTTTTGCTTACTTAGTATGGTCATTGGGAGGGTCAGATGCAGATAAACCTACTTGTGAGACTGTTAAGGGCCATGCAAAATAAATGATTTAGAGGGTAGAAAACACCACGTAATTGTTGATTATATCAGGCCACTGTGATCACTATCAGCCCACCCAACTAAAAGGGATCACTTTCTGCTCTCCAGGTGATTTTTGTATCTAGATAGACCTGGGATTAAATACAGATAATTCCCCTTCCAAGCTACCTAATTCTATGAAATGTATTGCAGCCTTCTGCAATGACTTTTTATAATCATTTAATTTTTGACTATTGCCAATTACAAAGGAAATCATTGGTACCATATGGAACAAACTCTTCTGGCAGGAAGTAATATCACTAAGACATGAAATTCAGTTACGAATTTCTGTCACTGTTTTCATTTATTTTCGTTTGTTTTGTTTTTCTTTTTTTGTGTATGAATAGGGTCGTATTGTTAGGTTACCTGTTGTTTTGCCCACCCAGACTTAGTCTTTTTCTTCCTCCAGCGATGCCTGCTCCTACCTTAGTGACATTAATAACACAACCTTTGTAGCCATATCTACAATAAACAGGGCACAACATCATCTCTCCTGTGAGCCCTTCCCTTGGTAACAGCCGGGTCCACGGCTGCTTCTTCCATAATTCACTTTGCAGTTACTGCCTATTACTCAAGAAATTCTTATTGGTAACTCAAGTAGTACCTTATCATTCTTTTCTCGAATTATCTAGAGCACAAAGCGCAGTACTATAGACATACACACACAGCTTGAATTTTCTTTCTTTTGTGTTTTAACTTCTGAAGATACATTCTGAGTGCTTTCTGGAGGGGCCATGACTTTCCTAACTCACATAGATAATGAAGAGCAGACAGCCCCATGGGGGGCACACAGTAGGCATTTGGTATGAGATTTTGTCCGGTGGGAAGGGAACAATGGTTTCTTTTTTTTTTTTTTTTTTTTAAAGATTTTATTTATTTATTTATTTGACAGAGAGAGATCACAAGCAGGCAGAGAGGCAGGCAGAGAGGAGGAAGCAGGCTCTCTGCTCAGCAGGGAGCCTGCTTCCT
>NC_081558.1:77256280-77282124 GCF_022355385.1 Mustela nigripes | reverse complement strand
CCATTTATTTATTTGACAGAGAGAGATCACAAGCAGGCAGAGAGGCAGGCAGAGAGGAGGAAGCAGGCTCCCTGCTGAGCAGAGAGCCCGATGTGGGACTCGATCCCAGGACTCCGAGATCATGACCTGAGCCGAAAGCAGCGGCTCAACCCACTGAGCCACCCAGGCGCCCCGGAACAATGGTTTCTATGGTGAATACCTGTCCATTTCATGCTATAGGGATGCTGTTAGATTTGAGTTTTCTCAGGTGGTAGATAAATTGCTTTGCTCTATTGAATACTTTCTAAGGGTCCTTACAGATGTTTGCTTGATAAATGAAAACAAGGAGTACCAGCTGGGCACTGATGTATAAAATTCTTGTTTTGAAGGATACCAGACACAAAGGAGAACATACAGTCTTACTTCATTTTAGGGGCACCTGGGTGGCTCAGTCGGTTAAGCATCTACCTTTAGCTCAGGTCATGATCCCAGAGTTCTGGGATCAAGCCCCACACTGGGCCTCCTGCTCAGGAGGAGTTTGCTTCTCCATCTCCCTCTGCCCCTCTCCCCTGACCCTGCTCATGCTCTCTCTCTCACTTTCCCAAATAAATAAATAAAATCTTCAAAAAAATTACTTCATTTAATAAGGGCCCAGATAAGTGAAACCACATCTTTGTGTGATTCCTGGGAGGTGTAGTGACTGGCAGAGTATGGGATGAGGTTTGTGGGATATAGTGATATATTGTATCTTGGTCTGAAGGATGGTTTAGAGAGGTGTGTTCAACTTTGTGAAAGTTCATGTAGCTGAGTGCTTACAGCCTGTGTGCCTTTGTTCCAGTATATTATTAATTGATAGAAGAAAAAAAAATCTCATTCGTGTTCTCTCATTTATTTTGGTAGCACAAGAGTAAAAGCAATGTCAGTTTGGGTTCAAATAGAGATGATGCTATCATGACCTCTATTAAATGCTGTCTGCTCCACATATCTTGGGAAAGAGAACTTTTGCTCGTGTGGGATATCTCTAGGACTTAAAAACACGGCTTACAGAGAAATAGAATGAAAGTCAGTGGTGGACAACCCGCAGTTTGTCTTGTCCGGACACAGCAGAAGTGGCAAGGGGACTCCTCTCGATCATTGATTATGAAAACAGCCATCAGTGGGTCAGATACCTAGGTCCCCGCATAGGTCTGCAAGGGCTTGGCTGTCTTTCTGGGCTCACAGATGGACAGCTTTTGTGGAGAATGTTGGCAAGGCATTCATTCACATATGCAAACCTCAGGGTGACAAAATGACTTGTGGCCTAATTTTTCTTTGAGGAAAGAAATCTTAATTTATACAGAAACTAAAGCTTAACAGTCTAACAGCATATTTTTGCTAAACATATTTGTTTCTTAGGTAAATAACAAGTCATTTAAAAGTGTTTCTTCTTTCTGGAAGGGTTTACACACAAGCTTTGGTAACACTATTTTCTATTGCTTAAGTGCCAATTCTTTCCTAGGGGAGAAAAGTATTGAATGCCATGATGAAACATGTTTTGCACCCACATGATCAGGCTTTAGTATTGTAGTTTTCCCAGTTTTACCCTAGGCTACCTGGGATGGTGTTTTTCAACTATACATCAGAACAACCTGTGTTACTTATTAAAGAAGTATGTATTTCTGGGCCCTAGTCCACATAATGAATCTCCAGTGGTCAGGCCCAGGTTACAACATTTGAAATAAGCTCTCCTATTGATTCTTTTAATTTTTTTTTAAGACTTCTTTTTTCTTTTTTTTTGAGAGAGAGAGAGCGAGCGAGCGCACAAGCAGGGGGAGGGGAAGGAGAAGCAGGCTCCCCACTGAGCAGGGAGCCCAATGCAGGGCTCAATTCCAGGACCTTGGAATCATGACCTGCCTGAGCCAAAGGCAGATACTTAACGGACTGAGCCACCGAGGTGCCTGTCTCCTGTTGATTCTTAAGCATACTGAAAT
The DNA here is from genome assembly GCF_022355385.1 of Mustela nigripes. Taxonomy (NCBI): domain Eukaryota; kingdom Metazoa; phylum Chordata; class Mammalia; order Carnivora; family Mustelidae; genus Mustela; species Mustela nigripes. Next base: position 77,280,175 of record NC_081558.1, on the reverse strand, counting down.
TTGAAAAACACTGGGCCAGTAGCTACTGGCATTAGTTAAACATACTCTAATGGGGTAGAAGGATGTTGACCCAGGAAGCTTCCCAAGAATCTCTTGGAAAGAACTTGTGTTGGGAACACAAATTCTAATTTGTCTCAGAGAGCCTCTAATCTTAGGTGAGAAAGAAGTGCAAAATGTCCATAGAATGTCCTCTGGGGCAGGGTGAGACAAGAAGTTCTTTGTGCATAGATAAAGAGCCTGGCAGCCTTACCTTTCCAGTTTTCGCACTTCTGTCCTGTATTGGCAGGAATTCTGACTTTTGCATTCTTTTGAGTCAGAAAATTGTCCTTTTCTGTTCATTTCTTTCTGCCACAGCAGGCTATTTCTAAAAGAACAGTGCTGCCTTTCTTTTTGTGGATTGTTTTCTTTCTTCCCAAAGACATTTGAAAGTCCCCTCCCCTCTGAATTTTGCTCAGTTGACTTTATTACAAGGACACATCACTAAAAGTACATTTAGTTGAGGGTGGGGGGAACTTTGTTGGAAAGAAATTGCTAGAATAAACTGTAAGGGGAAAAGATTACCTCTGGTATAAATAAACATTTCTTGGAAATGGCTGCAAAGAATAGCCCAAAGCAAACTGGTTGGTTTCTTCCATTCCCAGAATCAGCATGCATATTGGGATTAGAAGCATCAAGAACATCAGACTATTGTCTCGTGATTTCACTATTTTCAATCTGAACCTTGCAATCTGAGAAACTCTGGGGAAAGACGGTGTTCAACTTTTCTTCAGTGAATTAAAAACTGGCTGATTTGCAAATGAAATAAGGAAGATGTCAGATCTGAGAAATAATATCGAGAAGCTATAGAGTTGGGAGTTTGGGTCCTCCATGGAAGTTTCATGGTAAAACCACGTATAATCCAACTGCTTGGAAGTATTAATTGCAAATATAAGTGTGAACCAGTCTAGAGATGCCAACAGGCACTTGCCAAGGAAGGTTAATTATAATCTAAAAATTTTGATATATGGTTTTGAAAATTTCCCCAAACTAGGATGTCAGCTGGGGGCAGTATCTGAAGATACTTTCAAATTATGGTAACAGTGGGGGTAGGAACTGCATACTACTGGCATCTTGTGGACAGAAGCCAGGGATGCTGCTGAACATCCTACATGTACAGGACATGCCCCAATCCTCTAACAAAGAACTCTGTCCTCAAATGTCAAATGGTCGGGGGGACTGTGAAAGCAAGCTACAGTACAGTGAAGATTATGTTGGGAAGGGCATTCTCAAATTACAGTGGCTCAGAAGGCTGTTTCAGTGATCTTTATGTTAAGTCCCTACCTTGGGGGAAGTATCAAGGCCGCAAACTGGGGGAAAAAAAAAGAAAAAAAAAAAAGACTTGTTTGTTAACATTATGAAAAGAATAGAGAACTCAAAATTTCTATTTGTTTCCATTGTCTCAAAATGGAAAGCATTTCCCAACTGAAAGGAAGAAAACGAAAAACAAAGTAAAGCATATTGTGGCCTAAGAAATCTGACAAGTAAAAGAAGATTCAGTTGATTTAAAAGAATTCAAGTATCTGAGAATGAAAAGAACTGTATTGCTACAATGCTAACAAAACTTAGAAATGTGATTTCTGAATGTCAGCATCATTGTTGTAACCTCTGAGGGCTCATAAATACGTTCCAAAAAAATGGAGACAGTCAAATAATGCCATTATTCTCACAAAGGCTAGCTTCAGGTTGATATAAACTGGCAATCTTGACATTTATAACCATACAACATTTTGAAATAGATCATGAAATTGTTCATGTATCTTCAGAAAAGGCAAGGATCCATAGTCTCCTGTGTGTTTTCATTAAGAGGAAAATATCTCAAGCTGACTTCAGTTCCTTTACCTTTATGAGGATGGTAGAGCCAAGGAGCTCTCCAGTTATAATTTTTTTTGAGGTCAGCAGAGCTAGTGGTAGTTGATTTTGTGGATCTATGCCCACCCCATTTGGAGGTTTCTAGTGGGCTTACACAGGATCCAAACTTTGTACTGCCTTTTCTTTTTAAAAATTTTTTTTTTAATTTTTTCAGCCAAAGGCAGAATGAGATGATGCAAAGCAAGAAAGAATAATACATATATCGTTTAAAATAAAAAATTCTACTTATCTCCCCCAACAAATTGGAATGATGATTCCAAAATCTCCAAAAGGAACTTCAGGAGTTGTGAATACATGGTCTTTAATTTTCCTAAAAACGTTATACATAGATGCAAAAATAAGGAAGAGTTGGTTTGCTAGCAGTTTCTGAAGAACATTGGTGGTGGAAATGGACCACAACCTGAATAATATGAGATCTTTCTGTTGAAAGATAGAGACTAATAAAATGCTGGACTGCTTAGTGGGAGATCATTAAAGTGATTGTTCATGCTAATCAGGCCACATGGAATATTGTAGTATGTAGAATATAATATGTAGAATGTTATAGTATGAATTTTGAAGAGGAATATTATGATTGAGCTAGTGTTTAAGATGTGGAGCAGATGATGTTGAGTTGGTTTGGAAATGCAGAGTGGGTGAAGGTCTTCCTTAAGATTTCAGGAAAATTATGGCATAAGAAAAGTTGTTTCCTGCTAAGAGGTGAAATGCAGAGTGGGTGAAGGTCTTCCTTAAGATTTCAGGAAAATTATGGCATAAGAAAAGTTGTTCCCTGCTAAGAGGTGAGATGGGGGTGTAGAAATTATAGGACTTTTAGGCCTCAGAGAAAATGCTGTCCAACAATTGAAACACCAGAGAAGATCCTATCTATTTGAGAGCAATGCAGGGCCCTTAAAAGGTTGGAAAATGGATTTTGAAGAAGAGATTCCTTCATTTGTTGGAAATTTAGAGTACATCAGAAGGTCCCACACATGGTTGCTTACCAGAATCTCCTGGGAGCTATTTTTTAAACATACTAATATCAGGAATCCATCCCAGAGAATCAAATGGAATAGATGTAGGGAGGAGCTTAAAATTCTAGATTTTAAAACAGTTGTGCAGATGATTCAGAGGTAGAGTCAAATTTGAGAACCATGAGGCCTCTTCAGTTTTGTGATTCTAAGTGAAGACAAGACCATATGGGGAAGATCAAGGTCCCAACAACACCTCTGTGAACTTACCCTTGCTTTCTGTCTATCTCAGATTTCAGTAGGGTTTATCAAACTCAGGCACCTTTGTGAAATATTTACACAGATTATCTCACTTAATCTTCACAATAAACAAATGAGCAAGGTCTTATCTTTAGAATCACACTAGACTTGTGGAAGCTGAGATTCAGAGCAGTTAGATAATGACTTGGTAGCTGAACTGGGATTCAAGCCCAGATTGTCTAATGGCGAAGTTGGTCCTCTCCACTCATTTGGTCTTCTGCCTGCCCCTATGCTATTCTGAAAACAAAGGAGTGTTACATATGGATCCTGGAAAATGATAAATATCAGAGATACTCTTGTTTTTCCTTCCTCATCACTCTCTTTCTCAGACTTACATCCATTCTACAGGTTCCTCATGCTTTTTTTTTTGAGACATTAGTGAAGCCAATGTTTCCTTCATTCTTAAGATAGGAGACTGTATTTCTTAAAATGTCAAAATCTTCCTGGACCTTTGATTTTGTTTTCAGATCGACACTAGCACTATTTTTGTGGCTTATCGAGAGCTTCATTTCTCTGTGCAGAATTTACCTGAATGGATTGGAAGGAAAGAAACTATTTCAAGAAATAATCCCAACAGACATAACCACCATGCCTTTGTCCTCACAAGCTTCCTACTATAGGCAACAACCCATAAGAAGTTCCATGTCAAACAAATGCACTTAGGAATATATAGGAAGGAACACCTAGTCAACCACCAATATAATGTGAACATTCTTTGTAAATATGCCCCCACTAATTAAGCACACTGTGTATGTTGGCATAGCCTTTCTCTGCATCTTAGGATAATACATGATTCACATCATTAAGCAATGGCTTAGAGTCATGCTTTTTCAGCTATATCAACTATCTATCTATCTATCATCTACTTATCTGCCTATCTGTTCTTTTATCTATATCTATCCTCTATCCCCTACTTACCTACCTACCTACCTATTTCTACAGACTTGAATTGATTCATTAAGACACTTGAACTGGGGTTCTAATTTCCCCAAACACAACTGCTAGAAGAATGGATATTCTGGAAGTATGTACAAACAATATGTCTTTGAACAAGGTTTCATGAACAAAGAGGGAAAATTGTCCCACTATTTGTCAGCTCTCAACTGCTCTCCTCCCAGGCTCTGAACAACTTTCATCGAGCTGACGACCTTTGAAACACAAATCACACAAATCAAATGGCTTCTTCCTTCCAAGCCCAGGCTGAATTTTTTTTTTTTAAGCCTTTTAAACAATACAGTAGATTTAAATAAAATCTCCAGGTAGGCTGTGCAGTCGTGTCTGACCTTTTTGTAAATACGATGAATTGAATTTTGGTGTAAACACTGTGCCCTGGTAAAGTTCTGCATTGTGGAATGGCAGGTCTCAGGCAGAGGCAGATTGGTTTTACTGAGCTGTTTCAAAAGGAAGAGAAAGGTGCGGGCCAACTGTCAATCCAGGGCAGGCTTGCCAGGGCTTTTTAATAAACCATTATTAGGCTATAGAATTTTTTCCAGGCTTTCGACTCTGCTCACGTTTAACTGGTCATGCTCAGTCTTCACAGCTGCTTCTCACATAACATCCTCGAGCACTTGCTGGAGATAGAGTGGGGTTTGAATTTCATCCAAGCATTGGATTTCCATTAAATTAAACAAAGAGCAAAAGGCGGGAAGGGAAAGGTGGATTTAATGGAGATTAGGCATGCTGTCTGATTTATAGGTTCTCTGAGAAATCCTGCTTCTTTCCAGTCACTTACCAAATGTCTGTTGAGCTATGACTTGGGAAAGAGCAGAGCACAGCCCAGAGTTTGAGGGCAGTCCTAATGCTGCTGGGAAATGGGAGGGGCTGGTCCTTTTCCTTCTCTGGGCATTGTTTTTGTTTCTGTTGTTGTTTTTAAATCTTTATAATCAGAATGCTAAGTAAGACATTTTTTGGCTGCTTTGGGCTCCATAATTCAAGTGCAGGTGTTGATAGATTTTTCTCTATAAAGATAGCAAATATATTTGGCTTTGTGGATCAAGGAACAAAATAGAGATCTTGTATCAGCATTTACATAACAAGAGAGAAGAGAAATGTCCATAAACTTTTACTGAGGTATTTCAAAATTCATTAATAATAATTAAGTAAAGTTTATTTGGATTACAGATCTTTAATGAGGAGAATGGAATTCTTTTATCATTTTATTTTGTTTTCTTTTGTTGAGCTTGGATAACATCTCAATTGGGATTCAAAGTCAGTGTTCCCTATCATTAGATGGATTATAAATGTTCATCTGTAGAAATCATTCTTAGATCATGGGCCATGCAGAAACCAGATTTGGCCCATGGGATATAGTGGGTCAATCCCTGCCTAGTGGTGTAGAAAGAAACTTAAAGGAGGTAACATGGGAATTGAGTTAGAAGAAGGCATAAGACCACCTGACTACCTGGACTTATTCCATATTGGATAAGACTTTATACTAAAGCTCCATAAACTGCCTCCTCAACCTAGACTTCATTATTGTCCCTGGAATCCACCATTACCATTTTCTTGTATGTTCTCCACTCCAATGGAAGAGCCACATTCGGTTAGCTTACTCACTCATCTTTCCACAGATCCTGCCTCTATGTAGGCTAGAACAGAGTGGCAGTCAGCTGAAGGCTGTAGCTAGTCTCAGAAAATATTGTGGATGATAATGAGCAACCAGTAATGTGCATTTGAAAATAACCTTTAGTACAGAAGGAATAAGTTGTCTTTATAGGTCTTTCAGAAAAAGTAAACAAAACAAAACAAAAGGACCACCACAACAAGACACCCCTCTTGGAGACAGATTTTCTATTTTTTTTTTAATTTTTTGAAGATTTATTTATTTGAGAGGAAGAGAAAGAAAGGGAGAGGGAGAGAAAGCAGCAGAGAGAAAGGGAGAAGCAGACTCCTTGCTGAGCAGGGAGCCTGATATGGGACTTGATCCCAGGACCCTGGAATCATGACCTGAGCCCAGGGCAGACACTTAACCAACTGAGCCACCCAGGAGTCTCTGGAGACAGATATTTTAAACGTTTTGTTGTCTTCCTAACTAACTTCCTTCCTTCCTTCCTTCCTTCCTCTCTCTCTCTTCCTTCCTTCCTTTCTTTATCCCTTCCTTTCTGTACCCAAAAATATATACACAAAGAGTTCTTTTGTAAGAATGAGGAAATTGTATTAAAATATGAATGTTAGGGCACCTGGGTGGCTCAGTGGATTAAGCCTCTGCCTTCGGCTTGGGTCATGATTTCAGGGTCCTGGGATTGAGTCCCGCATTGGGCTCTCTGCTCAGCAGGGAGCCTGCTTCCTCCTCTCTCTCTCTGCCTGCCTGTCTGCTTACTTGTGATCTCTCTCTGTCAAATAAATAAATAAAATCTTTAAAAAAATATGTATGCTATCTTATATTCTTCTTTTTCCTTTTCATATGTGGATTTCTTTCTAGATATGTTTACTTTCAAAGGTTGCATGCACTCTATCATCATTATGCGTTATAACTTATTTAATTTATTTCTTATTTCTCTATTGATGGAGATTCATATTATTTTCTACTTTTCTTCCATTACAAACAATATTGAAATGAAAATACTGGTACACATATCCCCTGGCAAAGCTAGGGGAATCTACTGAAAAGCTATTAGAAAAAATAAAAGCTCTGAGCAAGGTGGTCAGTTACAAAATGAATATATCAAAATCAATAGCTTTCTTAATATACCAACAGGAACTGGTTAGAAATTTTAATGGAAAAGGAGATACCGTTCACAATAGCAACAGAAGCATAAACTACCTAGGAATAAATAAGAAGTTTCTAAGACTTATGTGAACAGAATAACCTTCTGTATAGAAAATAAATAGAGAAAGAAATGTTTGTTCATGTATTGGGGAAATTAGTATTACAAGGATGTAAGTTCTCCTTAATTAAATCTATTCTGCCAACCTAATCCCCATGGAAATCCCAACTGTATTTTTATGTACATGGGTGCAAGAGAGGATTGGACACAGTATTTCCACAATCCCTCTGCCAAGATTGGATTAGGAGAGTGAGCTGAGCACACACACCTGTCTCCCATTCCCCCTCCAAATTCCTAGAAATAACATGAAGCACAGTATTTAAATACATATCCATAACAAGAATGGAAACCAGAGGAATTTTCTCTAGATAACATGTATCACAAGAAATCCCTGAAATAGTTCAGATTGGATTGAAATGGGAAATCCACAGCATACAACGTCAACAGAATGTGGGATCCATTTCAACTGAGGTTTGGAAGTCAGGAGAGGCAGAGAGAAGAGGTGGAAGAGGCCCAGGAAAAACCCTCAGAGTAACTGTGTGAGGTGTTGCAGAAGGAGAAGCCACAAGGCTCAGTGTTATCCCCTCCTCCGAATTGTGTCAAACAGTATATAACAGAAATATCTAGCTTCCACTCTACTTCCAGCAGAGGTGATGATTAGGGTCACTTGGGCCTGAGGGAAAGGACAGTCTCCAGGGTGGCTGCTGACATCTCATGGAGGAGAGGGTCCCAAAGGTAGTAAGACAGTGAGTCTGCCCTGCCAGGCAGCACATTCTTCTCTCTTCACAATGAACCATGACAAAAGCACAGTACTCACAGACAGGTTAACCAAGAATCACAAGGTCAAGGATGAGCGTATTCCCAGGAATTGCTCAATACTTTGGGAAAGCTAACATCATGAAAGAAAGCCACCACAATCAACAAATTGAAGAATGAACACAAACAATCAGAATTAATAGAGCAAACAGAAAAAGAAGCATATGCCTTACAATTTTCTTAAGAGTCAATTTCTCTCTACATAGTTCTTTTAAATATGTGTGTAGTATTCTAAAATGTGCCACACATAAGCTAACCATTATCTTGTGGAAGACATTGGAATAGTACCTCCAGTTTTCCATTATTATATGTAGTATGCAAAAATGATCCTTGCATAAGCCTCTTTGAATGTATATGTGAATATAGTATCTTCAGAGAAATGTGAGAAGATAGTGTCACACTAAAACATCAACTAGCTAAATATGTTTCTTAAAGAGACATATCAACTGTTCTATGATGACTGACATTTTGTGATAGCATTCCTTAAATTGTGATTATTTATTACATATCAATCCCATAGGTCAGTGACCTAATTAAATAGCTTTAGGAAGCATTTGGAAATAGGTATATTTTTTCCATTGTAGGAATTAATGTCATTCTAAGCTAAGAATTCTTATTTTATTTTTGAATCTTATTTTGATAAAGGTAAGATTCCTGTTATACATGCCTCAAAACATTTTTCAAGCAATGAGTATTGTATTCATATTCCATAAAATAATTCAACATGGAGCAGAATTTGGGGCCTCACTCATTTGGTCACCTGTGACATAGAATTGACTCAAAACAGTTTTCCGAGGAAAAACTTGACTGGCCTTGCCTTTGGGTTAATGGGAAAAAAGGAAACTCTGTAAGTTACACAATTCTTTCTGAGCAGTTGATTTGCTTCCTTTCTTATGAACACTGAATTGTGTAGCTGACCTGGTTTTCCTTTTCCCATTGGCTGCCAGCCACATCGTGGGTCACAGGCTCACACTGTGATGTGCATTTTAAACTCCATTTCTATTCCTTGTTTATGTCTCTGATGTGTTTTTCTTTTTCTTTTTAATTCTCTTTTCACTTCACTTTTAATTTTGTTATCTCTCGGATTTTAATTTCTTCTCATAAACCCCTTTAAATTATTCTGAAGCAAAGTGTGATAAAGATGAATAACTAGTATAGGCCTTGACTAAGTAAAAAATAATAAACATGCAACATACAGGCTACAAATTATACTTCTTAATGATACTGACACCTTCAAAATATTTATCTTGAGAGAACATAAATTAGTTACAATTGATGATATTACTGGTGAAAACATCTTTGAAACTTCTTTTTTAGAATTTCATCCAAAGATGTTGGCACAGAGCATAAGCCTTTCCCATGGTTCATAAGACTTTGTGGGTCATTTCAGTTTTTGGAAAAAGCCCAAAGTGTTTTTCGTGGTGAATCTTGCTAACCTAGATGGCTCATTAAGCTGGGTAATAACTGGATCTTTTTGGGTGTTTTTTTCCCCTTATTTTGTTTTGTTTACAGATATGAGATACAATATAAACTGATGAGCCCTTTTTTTTTTTTTAATGTAGTTAATAAACTGGCATTAAAAGTGTATCCCAGGGGCGCCTGGGTGGCTTAGTGGGCTGAAGCCTCTGCCTTCAGTCAGGTCATAATCTCAGGGTCCTGGGATCGAGCCCCACATCGGGCTCTCTGCTCAGCAGGGAACCTGTTTCTCCCCCTCCCTCTGCTTGCTTCTCTGCCACTTGTGATCTCTGTCTGTCGAACAAATAAATAAAATCTTAAAAAAAAAAAAAAAGTATATCCCAAAGAATAGCTTTACGTGAGTTTGCATTGTTGGAAGGACATGCCCTTTTAGGAAGTGCATTAATTTGAGTATATTTTTCTTAACTGTTTCTCAAAAGCACTCATCACCCCCCAATCCCAAACCCAACCTAACACCCACCAACTGAATAAAAAGAAAAGGTTCAGTAAAGTATAATTCATGGTGATGAGTGCATCACAAAGAAAGTCTATATGGATGGATTCCCTTCATATTCTATATAAATACAGAATACCGCTTAGGACCCTGGGCATTTTTCTTATTCTATAATTTACCTTGATGCCACAGGAGACATAAGAGTTTTGTCATATATACTGGGGACACAGATCTCCATGCCTTTCATTCGACTGCCACTAGTGGAATCATGTAGTTATTTGAGAGTGGGAAAGCTGAAACCATTTTGTCCCTAATGAAGGACAGTTTATGAAGTTCTGCTCATGTCCTATAACTGATGCTCCTGGCCATAAGCCACTTCTGACATGCGCTCCATGCTTGATGTCACTGACTGCTTTAGTGTCCACGACATTACAGAATATTACATCTAGAAGGGGTCTTAGAGATTAACCAGTCTTAGGGCTCCAGGTTGGTATAAAACTATTGGGTGCACTGAGGTATATTGTTGGAAGGTCCTATGCTTTGCATTAAATTTGATGCTTGTATTGAAGTTTCTTCAAGAACTGTGGGGGTGAAAAAGAGAACTATGAAACATACTCAAAATGAGTAACATTGGAGAAGATTGTTTAAGAGAAGGGGTCCCAATTTCAACATAAACAAGTTTAGGGTGCCAGTGGAAGAGGGAACAGGACTGGAAGGACCAGGAACTGACAAAGTGACAAGAAGGTGATGTGTGCAATATGGCTCCAGATGATCTCCATGTGTAGTCTGAAGGATAAGATACAGCTATTTAAACATGAGGTTTAAAGTAGGGTCATGCAATACCAACTTTTATTTGAAAAACAGGGTAGAATATCAAAGAGGGGAATGATGAGATATGGAGTAGAGTTCTGCTGGTATAAAACCTCTTCTATGCAGATGGAATGATGAATTATATGTAGAGTTTTGTCTGAGCAGATTGAATTAAGAGTTGCCAAAAAAAAAAAAAAATGCTCAGCATCTCTTTGGATTAAACTAAGTAAGATTAAGAGGTGTCTTTTGGCACCAATACCACAGACTCAACACTGGACTATAGAATGTACAGGGAAAAGTGATTCAGTGTGTAACATAACCCACAATTTTAGACTTGAGGACCCCAAAACCAAGGAGATGACTGATGAAACTGAATCAGATTGTTGGAGCAGAGTTTGAGTCACCAGCTTGCCTCTCTCTGCTCCCATTTCTGCTCAGGGCTGCCTGTCCAAAGTAGGGAAATCCCCTAAGTATTCTGAGGTTCAAAACATCCTGTCCATGGGCTCATTGATGTTGATGAGTTCTCCTCCTCTCTGCTTTGTTTAGAAATCCCTATAACACTCCGGAACATGTAAGATCTGCAACCTCTATTTCTAGTTTCTGAAGAGAATTCTGCCTGTGATAATGCTGATCCCTCTGGATATTATATATCAGAGCAATTATCTTTGCCCTCTTGCTTCATAAACATCAATTTAAATGGGCTGTAATTGAATAGGAATGAATGCTGGTTAACCCTGCCCTCTCCTTTGCGGGGTTTAGGTTTTGAGCTAATTGATTGTCTGTACTTAGTAGCAATTTATTTTGAAAAATGTCTCAGTGACTTTTTCTGTATTCCTTAAATAAGGATATGGCAGAGGGGGAGGAGCGGACTGCAGGTGATCAGGAGAAAGCAAATAGAGAAAAGGGAAAAGAAGAATCACGTTTATGTCTATTGTTCTTTCCATGGTTCTTCAATTTTGAATCCTACAAAGCGATTTGTAACATTTGTGGATAAGCACACCAATTTTAATATTGAACAGACAGAGTTTGAAATCCCAGCTAAATGACCTTGGGCATGTCACTTAACATCTCCAAGACTTTTTCTTTCAGCAAGATAGAGATAGCTGGGTGCCTCAGTCAGTCGAGCACTCCACTCTTGGTGTCAGCTTGGGTCATGATCTCAAAGTCATGTGATCAGGCTCTGCTCAGCAGGGGTCTGCTTCAGATTGTCTCCCTCTCCCTCTGCTCCTCCCTGGCTCATGCATGCTCTCTCTCTAAAATGAATAATTTTTTTTTTGAAGATAGGGATAGTAATAATGCCTATTTTATAGGGCTATTGTGAACACTAAATGGGATGAATGAAACATGGGTATTATATCCCAAGACTGTAATATTAGAGAGTGATGTTCCTGGGACCACGCCCTTCACCATCTGGAGAAGTCAGTTGAGAGAAGAGAAAAGGAGCCTTGACTTTGTTCAAGTCCTTCATTCTAGTCTGCCTAAAAGCCAGTCCCAATTCCTTCCTCTTAGGCTTTGTTTATGGGGTTAAAGAAATTCTCCTATTTTGTTTAAACTAGTTCAGGTTGGACTTCTGTCACGTTACCTAAGAGTTCCCATACACTGGATATGTGTACTGAGTACAAGTCTGCATCCAGTTAAGTGAGGATAATACAGTCAAATTTGAGTCTCTTCTCTTGTGTCAGCATGCCATCGATTAGCTCTTACCCTTGGACTAATCAATCTCTCCAACCTTCAGTTTCCTTCTTGAAAGTGGGCAGAGTAATATCATGAGTCACAGATACTGAGATACTTTAATGTGCAGACAATGATGCATAGAATACAGTAAGTGCCTATTAAATGTATGTTCTCTCCCTTTGCATCATTTACATACTAAGAAATAACTCATTTTTAAGGAAATACTTTGGAGCATTTCTTGGATGCTTGTTGTAGAATAATCTTGAAATTTGAGATTTGGGATACTAGTCTTGAGGTTTAGAAAGAAGTCTGCCTTGAGCCGTCCGAAGTTGAGATAAAAGATGCAGAAAATGTTGAAAATGTAAAATATTTGAAATGGTCAGAATACAGAAATCTACAAAACTTTTGTGCACTCACACCCAAACAAATATGATAAGTTTTTCTTCTGAAGAAAGGAGAGAAAAAGAGATTTGGGTAGTAACTTTTAATATTTAATATGTTGATAGAAGCTTCTACTTTCCACAAGGCACATAGTTTTTAGAGTGTATAAGGCAGACAGTTTGATTCATTTCTTGGTTTTTGAGTTTATTTTGCAAACAGTATTCCTATGAGGTTCATATTTAACAGATTACTACATTTTCTTTTTGATGGAACAATGTCTCTTCCCTGGTGCTTCTTTATGAATCCGACAAGAAAACAAGATCAGGTAAGGCCAAATGGCTTCCTAGAAGGGATTCTTAAGGTTTGTCACACTGGAATAAAAAATGAATTTAGATATCCTTGGAAAGATGAATTTAGATGTTCTCTCCTAGAGATCCATTCACTTTGGAGATCTTAAAATTGTAGCCCTAAAATGTGAATTCGTAGCAAGAAGTATCTTGATATAGTACAGTAATTTCAGGATTTTTGTTTTGTTTTTAATGCCACCAAAGAGTTGTATTTTGAAAGATTTTTTTCCTAAACTACACTCTTTTTAATTAGTTCCATCTGTGTTATTACCGGTTTTCCATTTAAACATGAATCCAGATTTAGGCCAATCATCCAAGTTTATCATAATATTATGAAATTGCATAAATCATTCCTTTCATTATAATGCTACTACATAATGAAGTTAAGTAAAAATACAGTAATAAACACCATTTATTGCTATGGGTAACTTTAATTTAGCTGTCTCTCTGCATTTGGGTTTGACTGAGTAGGTTCCACTTAGATAGAGGTATCTTCTGGACTTGGGTCAGAATCAGGTCCATGTCCAGAAAATCCTATGATAAGGCAATTTGTTATATAGGAATAATTTCTAGAATCTTTTAAAGAATCTTTTCAGGGCATGAGGGCATCCATGTTACTATCCTGACCTTATATAAAGCAAAGAATATCGATTTTTACATTTTTCTTCCATAAGCTTATGATGAAATCCTCAAATTTCAGATGTCTAGAAATACTGAAACTAACTCATAAGCCTGTGCTTTTTCTCTTTCACTAACCTGCAATCCTCAGCTGAAAATCATTGGTTTAGCATGAAAAGAAAAACAAAAAGAAATCGTTGAAAAGTATAGTTTCATTCCAGCCCAGTTATTAGTAAAGCAGGTGGTCTATGACACCACTTTCTACCTCTGATCAACTTTAGTGATCCACTGCAGTAACCATGAGGGCCTTGAACTGGGTAATATTACTGGGTCGCTCCCAGCAATGAGGAAGTCTCCTTCCTATAAGAACCTTTGCTACTTGCTAAGCATCTTGAGAGTTCCTTGACATACATTACATCCATTTAGCTCTCTTGGCAGCACTAAGGGACAGGTATTATTAACGTCTACATTTTACAGATGAGGAGACTAAGGCTAATCAAAGTGATTTGTAGGAATCCTCACAGCTAGTGAAGTAGTGGGGACTAAGACTTGTTCCCATAATAGCATCCACACTTGAATTAAAATTCTATTTTGCTATGTAACTTGTACTCTATTCTACCTGTCCATGGTGGGAAGACAAATGCTCGTTGATTCTTCCTACAAAGTCTCCTTTGTAGAGTGTCCATTGATCATGAGTCAACAGGTCTCACCTTCAGAATCCCCCCACTATGGGCTGATTAGCCTCAAAAACACCACCCTGCTCTTGATCTGTCTGTTTCTCTTGTCGTTTCCATTCTGACTGATATGTGTTTTATATTTCCTATGACCTCAGCATATATCTCAGCCAATTCTGCTTCCCTTACCAAAATTTGGGGGGCTGGTCATTTGTTCTTTGAATACTCCTCTCACAAACCCTTTCTTCCTGAGCATTGGTACTAGTTGGATTAGATAGAGGATTAGAAAGGGTGGAATTTTGGAAATCTGGCAACATAAGTATGATTTTATTTCCTTCCATAGTAAATTCAGTGGTCCTGATAAAATCTAAAAGTCTGCTTGTAGTATGACTTCAAAGATTGGGGAAAATGATGTTTTGCTTATCTGTCCTTGGTAAAGCCTTCTATTTATATACAAGTTCGTGTTCAAATCTATACGTTTCAAATTAAGGCCTGGTTGGAGTTTCATTGGCATCAGTGATGCCCAGGCTAATTTGCCTGGATGAGAGAGCTTTTATTTAATATTTAATGAAAAACTTACAGTATTAATTCTCATCTCAAGCTAAAGACATGAACTTGATTCAGATGACATGTTTGCTTTGCACTCATTACCCGTAACTGCAGTGTCCTGGTGCTTTTCTCTTCATAACAAACCTTTCTGGTATTTCGTTGACTTTACTTTAAGAAGTACATGTTTTGTTAACCTAATACTCCTCCATCTGCTTCCATTTATAGTAGATTCAGTTATTGGTCCCATTTTTCCCCCTTTGCCAGTAACTTTACAATTCCTTCTCCTTTGGGCTTGATCCTGTGACTTGTCTTGGCCAATAGGAAATTACCACATGCAACATAGGGAGAGGCTTTGAATGTACCTGTGCACTGGGCACCTAGGTGGCTTAATCAGTTGAGCATCTGCCTTTGGCTCAGGTCATGGTCCCAGGGTCCTGGCTCGAGCCCCACATTAGGCTCTCTGCTCCTCAGCAGGGAGATTTCTTCTCCCTCTCCTGCCTGCTGCTCTGCCTGCTTGTGCTCTCTCTGTCTCTTTCTCAAATAAATTAATTATTTAAAAGTCTTTATAAACAAAGAAGGAAACAAACAAGCCTCTGCACTGGGGTGATCTCTTTTGCACCCCTGCCCTCTCCATGAGAAGAACATTCTGTGATGAGCCTGTGATCAAAGGAAGGGGAGAGACAAGTGGAGCTCTTCACAACTGCAGCCTGAATTAGGGGCAGCCCAGCAAACCCACAGATTTATAAGTACAAATAAGTATTTTAAGAAATTGAATTTTTGAGTGATTCATTCCACAGCAATAGTTAACTGACACAGTATTTTTCTTTCTCTTTTCCTGGTGTGCTCAGGAGAGTACTGAGTAAAGAAAGCAGTTTTGAGCTACTATCTTAGTGGTTTGATGCAAGTTGCTCTCCCCTTTGAATGTTAATGTACCCCCTTCCATGAAGCAATTGCACTGAGGTAGGAACGGGAAGGCATAGCTCTATTCAGTTCAGAATACTTCTGATGTGGGAACATCACCAAAGTGGTATTGTAGTGAAATTTTTGGAAATAATGAACTGGCACACGTAAGTCAGTGGACCTGGCCTCCTGGTAATATGGAATTTGTATATCCTTTCAGCAGGAAAACAGAGGTGTTTGGAAGGTTTTACTGGTGTAAAAGGAGGGATTTGATGTGAAGCTACCATTTTATCAGTTATCACTTTGGCAAGTCAGTCATTGAATGACGTCATGATGGAAACCACCAGAGACTAGATTGTATATCTCTGCATGTCTTACTCCTTTGATTATTCATGATTTATTCACTTTTAGAAGAGTCTAACTAAAAAGGATGATCAATTTCCCAGTAATGGATAAATGAGCCCTCATCACTGTCCTTTATTACTTCAGTTTAGCTAATTCCACATTTCTGTTTTTAAAATCTGAATACTAAAATACATTCAGTTCACACTAACACAAATTAGATTTATGGTTTGCTAATTTAAAATTCCAGTGTGGAGCAGCTTTTGGGTGTAGTTAAATTGAGGTCTTGAATCTGTTTCTCAGCAATTCTCTTTGCTTTATTCTTGCTATGTGTTGAGTTCATCCTCAGGCTGGCTTCCTTATGGTTACAAAATGGCCACCAGCAGGAACTCAGAATATGTGCTTCTATGCTTACATCAGGGATGGGAAGAGACTAGCTTCCCACAATCATTTGGACAAAGATGTTCATCCCCTCTCTTAACCTCTCCTAATTCAGCCACTTTGGCAAGAGGTATGAGATTCTCTTAAGAGGCTTAGAGCCTTTGGGGTATATTCTGAAGCCTGGGGATGGGTCAGTCTTATGCAAAAATCATATTGCTACTGCACAATGGGGACGGCATAGAACGAATGCTTGGGGAGGTAACCATACCATCCTCTTAAGAGCAATATATGTGTACCTAATGTAAGGACCTATTTTATATTTTTATATTTTAGCAAGAGGCTTTCATTGAGGTTAAACGAAAACCTTGTTGTTTAACCCTTATACAACCCTTATTGTATAACCCTGCTCCCCTTCCCCCAGGGGATTCACTTAAAAACAAGTCCCAGAAACCAGCTCCAGGTAACAAAGCCCAGATACAAGGGTGGGTCAGGCCAGGTGGAGACATCAATCAGTGGGGGGGATGCATACTGTCTCCCTAGCTACCAAGGAGTATGGGCCTCTGCCCTTTGGGAGCCTTTTTTGCACCAATCCCAATCAAGGTGAAACAGGCTGGTTCAAATGTCTACTAGGGTAAATTGTAATTCAATGGTCACCTAGCATCACTGTGGAGTTTCCTGTGTGTTTTACAATCTCATTGGTCACCTGTGCATGGCCAGGCCCAACTGCATGGCCTTTGCCCTTAAAAGCTTGTCTGTGAAACAGAGAAGGGTCACCCTCTTTTGTAAGAGGTGCGTCCCCAAACATTCCATTAGATTCTTGATGCTTGGCGCAAAATAAAGCTTTGCTTGACCTTCGCTTTTTATCAGTCTCGCTCCTTTAATCATGGACCCATTATTGGGACATAACACCTAACTTATTTCAATGTGTGAAATAGCTAAACATATGTGTTGTAAATATTCATTGAGATAGTTAACTGAGCTAAGCCTTCAGACATAACATTTTGGAATATAAGGGAGCCGAGTCCAAATCTGCAGGATATCCTAGGACTTTCTAAAGTTGAACCTTGTCACTGATATGATACAATGGACTTGAAAATGCAGGAGGTCATGAAAAATTGCTAACTTTCAACAAAGTGCAGAATAGAAGCTGTCCTCATTTTTCTTTGCCAAATTGTTCTCAGAGCAAATAAATAGCAGAATTTTGAAGAGTTGAATAGCAGTTTGTTGAAAAAGCAGTCATTGTTTCCAAAGAGATTTATTTATTTAACAAACACTTATATAGCATTTACTATTTGCCAACCACACTTATAAGCACTTTACAAATATTAACTCACAGATTTCTGTTTCTGTAGCTGCTTTAGGCTAAATTATTAAGCCTCTAAATTTAAAAGCACCTGAGCCAAGCATGACATGCTCACAGAATAAATGCAATGTCCTTGGAATTTTAGAAATGAGAATTTTGAATCTCAGAATTCATATAAATGTGTTGACAAGGTAGACAAATTTTTAGCCAATTTTGAGCCCATTTAACACTGTGGAAGTACATTCTTTGTCATAACATCCCTGAGGTGGATAAGAGGGGTCAGCGTCAGTGACATGACCATTGAATTAGAACTGAGATGGCTCCAAGGAATAAATTTCAAGTTTTTTGAGAGTAATTTATTCTGCTAAATACTATTATTCTTTATAACTATATACCATTGTACATATCTTATGTATAATTCCTTTTTTACAAAGATTTTCTTTATTTACTTGAGAGAGAGCATAGGCAGAGGGAGGGGCAGAAAGAGAGGGAGAAGCAGACTTCCCACTGAGCAAGGAGTCCAAGGTGGAGCTTGGTCTCAGACCCCGAGATCAGATGCTTAACCAACTGAGCCACCCAGTTGCCCCTCTATAATTCTTTACATATTCTTTAAAATATATTAAATTATATTGATCTAACCTTGTATTTTTTCATTCTAATTGTAATATTTTGGACCTGAAACATTGGATGAATAAAGTACTTAACTGATTACCCACTATCAACATATAAATATATATAGTGATATTTATTTACACATTTGTTTAATAAGATAATTAGAATATACAAGACTGACACTGAACCCCAAAACTAATTCCATAATAACTTACATCTACCTATGTTTTCCTTTTCCATAAAACTTGAATTACATAAACATTTGAATAAATACATGTGTATAAAAGGTAACTCCAAAGAGAGGTATGTGTTGCCAAAATAAGAGTTTGGCTAATTCACAGGCTGAGTTGGGCCACTGGCCCCTTTTGGGTTTTGTGATAACAATCAGCATCAACATTATCACTATCATTGTAGCAACTCATTTTTATGGGCACCACCGAAATCCCAAGGTCTGTTTTAAAATGACTTACTTGCATTTTTTTACTTGATTCTCCCATCTTATCAGGAAAGGGCTGTTTTTATTCTGGTTTTAAAGATAGCAAAAGTATGACTCAGCAATAGT
Source organism: Mustela nigripes (assembly GCF_022355385.1). Taxonomy (NCBI): domain Eukaryota; kingdom Metazoa; phylum Chordata; class Mammalia; order Carnivora; family Mustelidae; genus Mustela; species Mustela nigripes. The sequence continues at coordinate 77,261,375 of NC_081558.1, read as the reverse complement.
ACATAACTTTCCCAAAGCCATGCAACTAGCAAATGGAGGATCTAGAATTCAAGCCTATGTGGTCTGAATAAGACATGGTTCTCAGGATAGATCAACATACAACAGACTACAAGCAAGAGCTCACTTTGAGGCATGTCTTATCCATGAATGATGATGATTTGCTAGGGAAACTGTCCCCCTGAAGGCCTATCTGCCATTTGGCTTGGAAAAAGCAGTATAGCCCCAAGTTCTAAATCCTGGATTCCAGTCCCACATCACTAATCAGCCTTAAGAATATGGGGTTGAGGACATCTCCTGCCCACATTTAGTGGGTAGATATCAGGATCAATTGATGTAATGTGTGTGAAACTATGTTAGGCAATATCAGACATTCTACAAGTTTCAGGGGAGATGGGCTTAAGGGATAAATTATTTATGTCAAAGGAACTAAACTCTTTAGGACAAAGGAAGATCTTCTGTGACCTTCTCAATACATCTTCTTTTCAATCTATTCTAGTTTTCACTTTCTTACCTTATGATTTTTTTGTCTTTTATTTCTACTAACACATAGTTATGGGATTTTTTTTTTTTTTTTTTTTTTTTTTTTGGTGAAGGGAGAGTTCTGAAAACTTTAACAGATGAAGCAAAGAACTCAGGACTTTGCTAGGATAACTGATTCAGATCAGAATGTATGCCGAAAGAGTGTGTAGTCATTCCCGTCTGTATCTTCAGCAATTTTAGCAAAAATAAAGACACCTGAAATTCAGACTGCCTTTTTAGATCCTCAAATGCCTATGGAGGTTTCCAGCTGTCTTCAAATCATATCATGTGGTGGTTGGAATTTCAAGTGCTTTGCAGGAACCTCCTACCTGGAAAACTCTGGGCAGCCTCCTCTTGGCACCACATCAGTGTAATTTGTATATGCTGATCTCCTGGCACCTGGGGAGTGAATGATGAAATATTCATGCTGGTGACCATTCAATTTCCCTCCACTAAAAGCCTCTGCTATCATCCTCTTGAAAGGGAGTTGGGGAATTTGCCTGCTGCTAAATATGCTTGTGCTTTTGTAAAAAAAATCCCAGATAGAGTTCACAAAATCAGGTTTCCAGTTTGAATCAGATGCTTGGAGCTAATCCTAGATGAAGCTCTGGGAGGCTTTTCTATAACACTTCTAGTTTTTTCTAACGACACCCCAACCACCGCCTCCCCCCCCCCCCCCCCCCAACCAGCTGAAGACATTGTTGACTTTCTGTTTCTGGAGCTTCCCTATGGTTGGTTGGAGACGTGTCCCTGTCTCTCAGGTTAAAAAGTTTGCCATCTCAATGCAGTGCAGATATTTTGTATCTCATTTTCTAATATCATAACATCCAGGTCTGACATCATTTTGAATGTCTTTGAGGGATGATGGGGTCTTGAACTTCCAGATTATGCTAAAGGGAGGGGGCTGTCATTTAAAACTGTAAAACCAAAGAGGAAAAAATCAAGAGTCAATGTTAAGTAAATTTGTCATTCAAATTGAATACAGCCTATTATGTCTTTAGTGATGTAAATGCCTCTGTGGTCTCAGGGGGAACTGTCTAATCGGTCTTCTGCAAATCCATTGTTGCTGCAGGCCATTGCTTTTGAAATTACACCACCCAGTCAGACAAGCACTGGAGAACTGCACAGCCAAGACTGTGCTCTATATTTGCTGGGATGGGAAGGTATCAGTTTGGGTTTCTGAAACAAAGATCCAAATGCAGGTAGTTTATGTGGGATGTGATCCAAGGAAAGAGAGCTGACTTAGGGGTAGAGTGAGAGAGGGGAGGATAAGCCAAGAACAATGATAATTAATGAAGGTTGTGTTATTGACATGGTTTTCACTGTGGCATTTAGGTTTAATTCCATGGCAGACCCTCAGAGGAATCCATCTCCTAAGGACAGGATGTTGGGTAAAGCACCCACTGAATCCTCTCCCCACTGTTTAATAATGGCCCCAAGTTTATAAACTGGACTAGCATTCTGGCTGCCACTGCATATATGATGACATAGTTTCTGCACTTTGGAAGCCCTAAGATAGAAAGGTAGAAGCTATAGAACATGACTGATGTGGATCTTAGTCGTGTGCATGAAACCTGGTACTACAGCTGCCCAGAAATAAGAGGTGGGCTAAGTGGGTGGATGGGGGCCAACAAACACCTGCCATAATTCCAGAAGCTCTTCAGATAAGGGATATTCAGATTTTCTAAGGAGGGAAGAAGAGTGATGGTAGAAAAGGAAGAAATAAGTAATCAAAGGGGAAATAGATGTCTCTAGGAAGTAGAGGAAGGAGAATCAGTAGCAAATCGGCTTCTGGTGGTGAGGCAAGGCTCAAGTAGAGGCTTATGAAATGTCATACATACCCACCTGCTTACCATTCCCACCAGGCGTAGTTCCATTCCCTCCTCTGTGCCTTTGCCATGCTATCCTCTTAGCTTGGAAACTCCTCCAGTCAACCATTTCTCTATATAAATCTTATTTGACCTTCAAGGCGCAATGCCACTAGGTCCTTGTTTGATCCTTCTTCAAATGGCAAAGCCTATCAACAGAATAAATTCCCGCATTCTGTGTCCAGACATACTGTATCCATTCCATGTTTTCATTCATTTATTTATTCATCAACTCAACTATTTATTGAACACTTATTACATATCGGGTACACAAATGGTCTTCTCTCCAGATTAACTGTATCTTATATTAAGCATTCTGAAGCAAGAGCTAGGTTTTCACCTTCTATGATAGTGGATCTCAAACTGATTCCTAGACCAGCAGCATTAGCATTCACTAGAAACTTATTAAAAATGCCATTTCTGGGTTTCATTCCAAACCTACAGAATCAGAAACTCTGGGAGTAGAACCCAGCACTTTGGGTTTTGACAGAACTTCCAAGTGATTTCTGAAGCACACAGTATTTTGAAAATCAGAATATTCCCAGTATCTGGCCAGAGTAAGAAGTCAATACATTTTTGTGGAATTGGATTAAGTTGAATACATAGGATTAAGAGCCTAAACACATAGGTTCTTAAGAGTAATGAATTTTTTTAATGTTCAAAGGCTCAAATGAAAAAAAGCGCCCTTCCATGTACCAAAAGAATGGCATGTTCACCCATGAAGAAGTTGGCTGCTTGGGCTCTTCTTAGTTAATATGCTACAGAGGGATATAAACAGAGTGCAGCACTGTTGGTCAAAGCAACATGAACCTTCTCCTCTTACCCCTCTCCCTACCCAGAGGTCTCTAGGACCACATGTTTGTCTAACTTGACTGACAAGGTCTGTACAGGGCAATGACTTTGCTGAGCTCTTTGGGCCCTGCCAATCATCAGGAGGGAATGTCCAGTTCATGCAGGGGAAGGTATGCACTCCGGAGGGAGAGAAGCCCTTACGGTGACTCTTAAATTTGCAGTCTAAGTCATTGTCTGGTTGGTGGAGAAGCTCTCTGGGCAACTGCCTCAAAACCGGTGAGTTTTATGCCAATGCTTGTCAAAGTAGTGAGTCCCAAGTCTGTACATGGGCTCCTTGAAAATAAGCTTCTTTAATTAATGTCTCCTCTTGACCCTTTGGCTTCACTGTCCCTTTGCACCGGGAACTGAGAAACCATATACTCTTTCTGAATCATTTGCAAAGTATTTCAAAGATGCTTTAAAGATAACAGGTAAATGGAGAAATTCCAACTGACCTTTGTAGTTTAATGGAGCAAAGGTCTGGGAAGGAGGGGAACTTTCTCCTGAGCTACCCCCAGGGAGGCAATTTGCTGTAGCAGAATTTGCCTTGGGTTCAGCATTTGTGGCTGCTCTGGAGACATAAAGATGCATTTTGGAAATTATACGTGAGCACAGCGGGTAGGATCCCCTGTGGCTAAGAATGTTGCTTTTGGTCACGATTCTCGGCATCAGCCCTTGGGATGGAATCATAGCTATCTGTAATCATTTGCAGAGGCCATTTCCATCTTATGTTTTCCAAGGGGGTTTTCTATCAAGTGGCCGAAGCTGTTTACCAATAAACACAGGTGGCTCAAACTTGTCTTCTCAAAGAAATGCTGGCGGCGGGGGGGGACAGGGGAATGAATAGACAAAAGCACTAAGAGGCAAAGCTTATTTTGCTTTGCTGTTCCACATAAACAAAACAGAACACTTGGGCCTCCTCCTCAAATACTAATCTCTGGGGTCCCTCGCTCTGTCAATTCAACCCATTTGTGTTTTACATCTTCAGAATTGTGATTTTCCTTTTTTTTTTCTTTTTTGTTTAAAGATTTTATTTATTTGACAGAGAGAGACCACAGTGAGAGAGGGAACACAAGCAGGGGGAGAGGGAGAGGGAGAAGCAGGCTTCCCACCAAGCAGGGAGCCCGTTGCGGGGCTCCATCCCAGGACCCTGGGGTCATGTGAGCTGAAAGCAGATGCCCTACGACTGAGCCACCAGGTGCCCCAGAATTGTGGTTTTCCTAATAAGATAAATGATCTTTCCTAATAGAGGCACCCAAATGTATTACTCTTTCAAGTCTGTTTGATAAGAATTTAGTTCTGCTAAGTCAATGATTTTCAAACTTCAGTGTACAAAAGAAAACTTAGCAGATGGAAGTTTATTAAAACTGTGAGTGACCAGCATCTCCTTCAACCTTCTGAAACTAAATTTTGATAGGAGGTGGTGGTAGGATTTGGGGAAGAGAGAAACTTGAAGGCCCAGCAGCCTCAACTGTAATCCAGGTGATCCCAATGTAGTCTTTCTATCACACTGTGGGAAACACTGTATTAAGTCATCATCATTTTAATAGTGGTCTTCTGTACCCAAGAGGAAGACTCTACTTAGCATATTCAAACATTGCACCAGGAAAGTAGAAGTATATTATGAGTTTATCCAATTGAGATTCTGTTTATCTGTAAATATTTAGTAAGGGAGACAGACTAGTATACTCTTTTTTTTTTTTTTTTTAAAGATTTTATTTATTAACTTGACAGAGAGAAATCACAAGTAGATGGAGAGGCAGCCAGAGAGAGAGAGAGAGGGAAGCAGGCTCTCTGCTGAGCAGAGAGCCCGATGTGGGACTCGATCCCAGAACTCTGAGATCATGACCTGAGCCGAAGGCAGCGGCTTAACCCAC
>NC_081558.1:77227904-77251280 GCF_022355385.1 Mustela nigripes | reverse complement strand
AAAAAAAAAAAAAGAAAACAAATAAGAAAAATATAAATATATATATATATATATTAGATAAACTAGTTAAAAAACGTTAAAAAAGAAAAAGGTAAAAGTTAAAAACAATTTACCAGAAGGCAAGAAAAAAAACAAAAAATGAAAAAGAAAAAAATTAAATTAACTGCAAGACTAAAAAAAAATCACAGGGAAAAAGCCATGAGTTCCGTGCTTTGCTTTCTCCTCCTCTGGAATTCTGCTGCCCTCCTTGGTATTGAAACTTCACTCCTTGGTAGGTGAACTTGGTCTCGGCTGGATTTCTTTTTGATCTTCTGGGGAAGGGGGCTGTTGTAGTGATTCTCAAGTGTCTTTGCCCCAGGCGGAATTGCACCGCCCTAACCAGGGGCCGGGGTGAGTAATCCGCTCAGGTTTGGTTTCAGGAGCTTTTGTTCCCTGAGCGCTTTCCGTAGAGTTCTGGAGGACAGGAATACAAATGGCGGCCTCCTGGTCTCCTGCCTGGAGGAGCCAAGAGCCCGGGGCCACACTACTCAGTGCGCCCTCAGAGAACAGCGCCCAGTTACTCCTCTCTGCCTGACCTCCGGCCGGGCTCCGAGCTCACCGGGCCTGCAACCGGTTCAAGGTAACACCGAGCTGTGAGCTTACTGTCGGCTCTATCTCTGTAGCCGGCTTTCCCGTTCCAATCCCCGCAAGCTCTGCGACACTCAGACACCCCTGATCCTTCTGTGACCCTGCGGGACCTGAGGCCACGCTGACCCCGCGTGGGCTTCGCCCCGGTTTAGCCTCTGGAGCGATGTCCCTCAGCGGAACAGACTTTTAAAAGTCCTGATTTTGTGCGCCGTTGCTCTGCCGTTTGCTGGGAGCCGGCTCCTCCCCCGGGGTCTATCTTCCAGTCGCTTTGGATTCACTTCTCCGCCGGTCCTACCTTTCAGAAAGTGGTTGTTTTTCTGTTTCCAGAATTGCTGTTCTTCTGCTCTTCGATCTGCCGATGGATTTTCAGGTGTTTGCAATCTTTAGATAAGCTATCTAGCTGATCTCCGGCTAGCTGAAGTAGTCTCAGCCTGCTACTTCTCCGCCATCTTGACTCCTCCGCACCTTCTATTTTTAAGGCACTGTGCTAGCTCTGTTCTTTTCATGAAAGATGGTCTTTGGTTTTGCCTTAGAGAGTACCTTTGGCAGGCCCAAAGTTCTCTTTGCATTCTCAGTAGGGTAAGTGGGCTTGAGGGAAGTAACCATCTGGGGAAAAGTATGGCTTGACATTTGGGAAATGGAGCAGTTCTGCTGGGTTGAAAGAATTACCCTGCCGACTAACCCTCTGCTTCAAAACCAGTTTAACGCCCAGCATTCAAGAGTGTCTGTGCAAACTGGAAGGTTTTTATTGCCAGCTCAGGTATGATTTTTGACATCTGAGTTCAGTGACCTGGAGGGTGGCTTTCAATGGAAAAGGAGTGATGCAGGAAGAACTCCATTAAAGGCCAAATTCCATGGCTTAGTTTGGGTTTCTGCCTCTCTAGACACAAGGCAGTATCCTGCGACCTCTGCTAATTGCTGTATCAAACACCTCTCTGTCAGCCGCCCTTTGTCACTTGCTACATGATGTGTGTGTGGTCTCAGGGAGAGTGTTAAGAAAGAAGCTTCCATCAGAGCTTTACAAAAGCACGGGTAACTATTAGTCATTTCAATTTTCAGGGGCGCTTTGAACGAAACCACTAATGCTGCATGAAAAATCATAGGTGTCTAGGGGAATCGCCTATGGGTTGGGAGGTACCAAATGGATTTAAAAAATACGTGAGGTGCAATGTAACCCTTGGGTCTTTATTTATTTATTTTTTTTTCTTTTAGTCTGACGCTTGCAGTGTCTTTACATTGAGCCATGAATAATTCCCAGGGCATTTTGCACTGATGTTCATAGCTTCATATGCTTTTAGCCAATGTTTTTAGTAAGAATTATGCTTTCTCTTACAGATTCAGAAAATATCCCTACGGCTCTAAGAGATCCCAAATTTCACTTCATTCATTTCTCCACCTTTTGAAAGGAAATACTACCATCCCGAACGAGTAGGGAATCTGATATTTAAAATCTATCTGTTAAGTATTGGACTAGGCACTTTACTAATATACAGGTGTTTCTTTACAATGTGTCTATACAAATTAAAAAAAAAAACACATTTTGTTAAATTGTGCTTTAGAAATAACAAAATAATGGGATAACACACTTTGGGAAGACCACTCAGAACCTATTCATCTTTGTAATGGAAGCATTAACAATCTAATAAAAACAAAATACTAGCCTAATTAAAATAATGAAGACTTCAAGTTTTTAAAAAAGGTAAAGATAGGGCTATGGGAAGGGGTATAAAAAAGGGCTGCAACTGCTAAGTTTAGGTCAAAAATCAGAGAGAATTACTCAATAAACACCTTCAAAGCAGAGAACTTGGATAAACTAAGCCAAGAGGCAGAAGGTAGGGTAAAGGAGCATAATGTATACACTACTGTATTCCTTGAGGCTTGCTGCATTTAGCTGTGTGGGTGGACTTGGCATATAACCCCAGTTACTTGGTGCAAAACAGCATGAGACCAGGTAAAAAAGGTCTATAAAACAACCTGATTTCTGAATTATACTGGCATAATTCCTCGATTTAATAATCACGTATCAGCTAATTCCCATTATAAAAATAAGCATTGCAGCAGGATAGACTATAATTTTTAGAATAATTCTTCTTGTTAGGTAGTATATATACATGCACACACACACACAAGTAAGAGAACTGATGTTCAGAGAGCTTATATAACTTGCCCAAGGTCATCCACTTTGTAAAGAGGCATCTGGGTTTAGAACTGGGTTTATGCTTTCTTTCTTCTGAGGGCTGTGGGGCATTTCAATGTTGAAATTCCATGACGCTTCCTAGGGAGAAGGTAGAAAACCAATATACAGCCCTGAGTTGCACACACATTCAGATGCACAAATTTCATTAGTTCTTTTGAGGTGAATTACTGTCTACACACAAAGAGCTTATGTAACTACCCACCCACACTCATAGCAAATAGTCGATCTGGAACGTGACGGTTTCTTGACCTCCTTCTTTGATCATTGTATCATTTGGTTCTCCCTGGCAGTCTAAGACAAGAGAGAGGAGGAGGAGTGCCTATTTGTTTGTAATTCTGGGAAAACATTTCATATCACTTCGAGGATCTGCTGGCTTATGTGTCTACTACTATGTCGTCGGGAGGGAAAAAATGCATTACTAGTATGAGAAAAAACAACAACCCTTACTTTAATGTCAAAGTTTGACATTGATAGCCAATTCTACACACTCCTCCTTCAAAACGACCTCAAAGAGTAAAATATGGATTATGTCCTGTTCCTTTTCTTACCCCCGGTTTTTATTAAGAAACAGTGGACACATCACCATATAAAGTTAAAGCATACAGGTTGATGATTCTATTTACATATATTATGAAATGATCACCACAATCAGCTAACATCCATCCTCTCAGACAGATAAAATAAAAAGGAGAGAGAAAAGCAGGGTAGGAGGAGTGGGGATCCTCCCCGAGAGCTCTTGGGATTTACTCTTAACAAATTTCCTGTATATTATTACAGTGCTGTTAGCAATGTCATTGAATATTGTACATTTCATCCCTACCATTTATTTTCCTTATAATTGGAAGTTTATACATTTTGACCGCCTTCCTCCAATTCCCCCTTCCTCACCTCCACTTCTGGCAACCACAAGGCTGCTATTTTTTTTTCTTTTTTTTCTATGAGTTTGGAACACCCTGCTTCTTGAACAAAATGATTGGTTCTGGACATACAACTTGCAAGCTGTTCAGTCTTAGGGAACTAAGAAACGATACTGATATGATAAGGAAGGGAGCTCTTTGTAAATTGCACAGCCTGATTCAAAACTAAAATAGTCATTATCATGATTATTCACCAGACTGCTACCCTTTTGTCTCAGTTTTATCAGTTAGGAGGAATGGTGCTGATGGGTCTTTTACATGGTCAGTACTAAAATGTAAATTATTTTAGCTTAAAGGGATTTTTAAGTGTTGTCACAGAAAATCAAGGCTGCAAGGGATGATAGGAATTACAGAGTCCAGAGGCTTATTCTGTAGATGCTGAAAAGAAAGCCCAGCAACGTGAAGTGTCTTTCCAAAGGCCACTCAGTTGCTTAATGATTGCTAGATCAGCGTTCATTCCCTGATCTAAATTATCTTTTATTTCTAGCTGAGCGGAGATTCCATTCTTACACTTGTCAGAGTTATTCTCCATCAAACACACTAACGAAAATCAAACACAACCCAATAGACATGTCTCTATTCTTTGGCCTCACCTTTTGGAATTAGAAATTTAACCATAAAATAGATCTAGTTCCAGCTAATTGTCTTTGTTTTAACTTGACATTGTCTTCAGAGACTTGAGACTTGTTAAAGCATCTTGTGAAGCTGAAGTCAGACAGATTGTGTAATTTACTTTCTACAAAATGATTGGTTTCTAATTTTCAGTAGAAATAAGGTTCGTTCTTCATTTGAGAGCATTTAGAAGCCTAGTATTTGAAACCATATTATGTGATATTACACCTTTGTACAAAAACAAGATATGGAGAACTACCTTAATGCCAAAAATGATTAAAAAATAGGATGTTAGTTTAATGCTGGCTTATTTCAGTAACATGTCTGCACGTCTGGCTGAAGCTGAGATAAAGGTGTAGGAACTTAGTTTGGAGCTCTAATTACTTACTTTTGCCTCACTTCATCTTTCCTATCATTTTTGAGAATCAAGGTGACACCAGTGTTTCCTGAATTGTGTCAATGGAAGGACCTCTTTCCCCAGAAAACTCTAATTAGGAAAACTCTTCAGGGAAATAAAAAATAGCTCTGCACAAATTAGTTTAAAATATTCAAACTGAGAATAAAATGACTAGTATATACTTGTACCCTTGTGTACTAACATGCATTTTCCTCAGGCTTTGGTAATGTCTTGAAGTGACTTTTTCCTGTCATACACAGAACAAAACAATATGGGTTAGAGAGAGAAAAAGAAGTTTCTTGAAAGTCTAGAATTCAAGTGTGAATGCCCTTCTAATACTCAACAGAGAGATAAGATTTGAAACGCTAATGGCTCTTTGAAAGTAATTGGGACATTTTTTAAAGAAAAAAAAAAACTAAAAGAACTATTGCTAGATATATTTTGACCTCTTCAAGTCACTGAGCAAACAAGTGTTCTTTAAATTTCTCAAAACCACTCTTTACTGTGCTTCTTGAAGGATAGACACTACATATAAACCTAGCAAAGGCCTTATGGATCTTCCTTGTCCTCGGGCAGTTGTTTCAGAGTATTTCTATCTTATTCATTTCCACACTCTTACTTATAATCCTCTCAACACAATGTGTGGTTTCATTATTTGTTATATTAGTTTTAGTTAACTTGGTATCTTAAAGTATTAGATTTGAGAACACTTGGGAGTCAGGATTGCTGAGAAATTATGACCTAGAATATTAAAATTAAGAAATGTACCACCCACTTTGAAACAAAACAAACAAAACAAAATCAAAGCCTTGAGACTTTGCACCACTCACTGACATGGTGTTTTTCAAGCATTAGGAAGTCAAGAACATTTTCTAATGAGAAAGTTATTTGTCTCCCATAACAGCAAGAGGAAAGTACCAATAAAATCAATAAAATAGCTACGGATTACATTTTTGGTGGGTTTTTAATTGTTTGTTTCTGTTTATCTTATTGGGCTTTCTGAAGAACAGAAATTCTTTCTTCTGGAAATTCCCAGAGTTCAAGTCTTCTTATAGGAGATTTGGGCACTTCGTAAATTAGAGGAGGTAGGTGATTGATTATGGAAGGGATGTTGTTAATGGGCACTTTTGGCGAATCTGAGTCCCAAGTCTTCCCCACATGAAATAACCAGTTTCAACAATAGAAAAACAGGAAATGATTTGAACAGGCAGTTGATAAATGTTAACAATGGCCAATAAACATATGTGAAGGTGCGCAATTTCATTAGGCCCTAGGGGCATGAAAATTGAAACCGTAATGTGAAACTACTATATACTCACAATTGTATTTTATAAATGAAAAAAAAAAAATATTTGTGAGGATGTAGAATAAGTGAAATTCTCATAAACTGTTAGTGGGAATATATAAAAAGCACAACTAATTTGGAAACCGTTTGGGATGTTTGGTATGCAAAACCTGGTTTTGAGCATGTTACTTAATTAACCTGATGAGTCTCTGCTTCTTGTATATAAATGGGGATAATAATAGTACATTATAGAGTTGCAGTAAGAATTGAAGTTATGTGTGCAAAATCAGGAGGGAAGGCAGGCCATGTGGACCCAAGTATAGGTAGGAGATGGATTAGTAATGGGAATTAAAAATAGAAATATATTTAATAAAATTTTATCCTATGGTAACTTATGCAAATATTATGTTTTCTGGGAAATGTTAAAACTTCTGAGAAAAGTTAGTCTTGTATATTATTCAAAGTGTTTTAATAGTCTTTTTTTGGAAAGAAATAACCAATAACTGATTTCAAGTCATTCTCAAATTGCCAAAGGTTTTATAGTGAAACGTCTTTCAAGAATTTTAATTTTTATGTGTAAAGATGCTAAAGGATCTTTCCCATTAGAAAACCCGGACAATATCCCATAAAAGGGTGATAATTGAATAGAATGTATTTTTCACATTAAATATAAAGGTCAGTTCCAGAGAAAAATATTATTTTCTACAGATGTTTTAGTGAGAAATACAGAATAACTCATTAGGTTTATGTAAAGAAATCTCCTTCAGGTTATTTTCTTTTATTTATTATATTTGCTAACAAAAATGAAATAATACACAAATACATACACACACTTAATATTTCCTATATACCATGATCTGCTGCTCCAGCTTCCTCTCCGGAGATAATGACTTTAAAAGATTTTGTGTATATTCTTCTGGTTATTTGCCTGTGTGCTTGCCCCATATATGTGTATGGTGTACATGACTGCACCTATAGAAATATGGAGTTTTTTTGTATATGTGTTTTCTTTAAAAACAAGAAATTATATCTTAAGTATTATTCTTCAACCAATTTGTTCAGTTGGTGATGTGTCTTGGAAATCTTCATGTGTGAATCTACATATAACCACCTATTCTTTTTAACAGATATTTTAGTATTTCAGAGTATAGAAATAACATAGTTTATCTTAAACATTCTTTTTTTTTTTTGGATGTCACTTAGATTGTGCCCATGTTTTCCTGTTGTTACCAATGCTGTGGTAGCCTCATGCAACAAATCTTATGTGACTCTCCTTGGGCATGCGAGCAAGGGTTTCCCTGGATACATACTGAGGCATGCAATAGTTTAGTCATAGGGCATACCCATTGTTCATCTAATCAGCTAATGCCAGAACACTCTTCAAAATGAATGAGCGAGGGCTCTTCACTTTCATCAGCAATGTAAGTGAAAGTTTCAGTTTCCCCATAGCTTTACCAATATTGAATATCATTCTCCTGAATTTTTTTCAGTGATGGTAAGCAGTAATACTTAAATATTGCTGTGAATACTATGGGCTGAGCACTTGGATGTATATCGTTCTTACGACTTCCTGACTACCATTGCCTACATTATTGCTTCTGATTTTTCTGTCCCTTTTAGTAGGATCTTCATGGTAGTCAAAATCTACAAGGAGCTTTTGATTTGGCAGTTTAAGCCCAAGAATAAGTCTCCGTACCAGGAGAATAAGCTTTCCTTTCTTCTTGTCCTAGATTTCCTTTCATGAAGCAGGGAAGCAGGGCTCTTAGGTCTTAAATTTTGGTGTGCATAGGAATCACTTGGGGATCTTGATAAAATGCAAATCTCGATTCAGCAAATATTACATGGAACCTGAGAGTCGGCATTTCTAACTAGCTTCCTGGTGGTCCTAAAGCTGCAGGTCCATATAACGGTGAATTACATGACAGCTACATAGAGAGCATTTAGTTTATTTAAGTAGAATGACCAAGTTATCTGGAGATGTTGTAGATCAGGTGGTAGCTAGGTCAAGCCCCAAAGTGCAGGCTCAGTATACTTTCTCTTATTTACAAACTCAAGATGATTCCTCTGATAACTTACTCTTCATTAGAGATTTATCCACTGTTTATCTCAGCTATGATATTATTGTAATTATGGTAACCAGGAGTAGGAAATGAATCACTTAATCTTTGTGCATATATTTGGCTCACCTGGCCCAGATAGAATATTGACTACATTTGTGGTCAAAGTACTGAAATTATTCTGTAGCCCCCTTTCTTCATTATTTTTCTGAATGAAGAATTTCTATGAAGTATGTAAATTCCTATAGTGTTTCTGTGCACAGGATTGCCTCCTTACGCTTGACAAAACCTCCTGCCAAAGTTTAAAGTGATCTATCTTCTATCCATCCATCCATCCTTCCATCCATATTTTACTTTGCTTTGTTATACTCCTTATTCTATCATTTTAATGCATTGAACAGATTTTATTCTTTTTCATCAGATTATTTTAATTTCATTTAATCTTCACATTTAATAGCTTCTAATATTCCAAGGTAGTAGGTGATGGTCAATTTTTCAGGAGATGCAAGTGAGATCACTCTCCTGGTGGCTGATGGCAAAGATAGCATGTACAAGTGGATGTGTTTGGATCCAGGTTCTTCTCATCACATTATGTTAGACAATGTAATCATATCTCCCTCTCTCTCTCTCTCTTTCTCTCTAACACACACACACACACACACACACACACACTATATAATTTATGAGTATTTTATTTTTTTTTTTTTTTTTTTTTTTTTTTTTTTAAAAGATTTTATTTATTTGTCAGAGAGAGGGAAGGAGAGCGAGCACAGGCAGACAGAATGGCAGGCAGAGGCAGAGGGAGAAGCAGGCTCCCTGCCGAGCAAGGAGCCCGATGTGGGACTCGATCCCAGGACGCTGGGATCATGACCTGAGCCGAAGGCAGCTGCTTAACCAACTGAGCCACCCAGGCGTCCCTAATTTATGAGTATTTTAAATAATAAAGTTTTCATCTACTATCTCCTTGATTACTAACACTGACCCAGTGCTTTAATGTACCCCTCTTACCTGTTTTTTAATCAACTTATTGAAGCATAATTTAAATAAGCTAAATGCCCTCATTTTGAGTGTATGGTTTGATGAGTTTTTGCATATATTTATACCCATATAATCAATTAAGATATAGAATATTTTTACCCTTCCATATGTTTTCTCATGTCCCCTTGAGGTTGATCCTTCACTCTTGATCCAGATAACCAGAGATCTGTTTTCTGTCACTCTATTGCCTATTCTAGTATTTCATTTAAAGGGAATCATAATGATATGTTGTGTTTTTGACATGTTTATTTGTCTAAGAATAATGTTTTTTATATTCATCCATGTTAGTAGATCATTCTCTTCTTTATTATAGAGTAATATTCCATTGTATGGATATATCACAACTTATTTATCCATGGATCTCTTGTTCCACAAATAAAGCTGCTATAAGCATTCTTTTGACAATCTTTTTTGTGAATATATTATTTTATTGCTCTTGGGTAACTCCTAGGAGTAGAACTATTGGGATATAGAGCAAGTATATTTTACCATTCACTTCAATAAATTTCCATACCTCTTATAATCTGAATTCTCCAATATTGCATAGGACTGTACATTGTCTTATATTCTCTAACTTCACATTTATTTTAAGTCTTGACTCTGCTAGGTCATAAACTCTCAGATGGTAGGAGTCAGAAACTATCATTTATTTATTTTTTAACTTAAAAAAAAAACTTTAACATTGGTCCATGGGTTTATCATAACTGCTTGTTGGATTATTATTATGTATATTATTAATAATACTCCACTAAACATAATGACCCTATATTTTAGTCCTTTTTGAGATGAATTTGTAAAGTTAAGTTTCATTGGGTTGTGCTTCAGGTGGATATAAACAGCAGTAGATTCCCTCTTTTCTTTCTGGGTAGATGTGTGACCTACTGGGACCACCTGGATTATCCTGAGACTCTTGCTGGAACCATCAGAAAGAGGTTCTATTGTGCCGTTGGGGTTGCTAAGTTAAGAGAAAGCAAGGGTAGGTCTGCTATTTCTGTCTTTGCCACTTAGAGAGATTTGACCTGAAAATAAAACCATCACAAACAATCCTGCCTTGTGTACCTGAAAGTTGCTAAAACAGTAAATCTTTTAAGTTTTTATCACACACACAGAAGATAGGGAATTTTGTGAGGTGGCAGATGTGTTATCTAATCTTATTGTGGTGATTACTTTGCAATATATGCATATATCAAATTGTTCCATTGAATAACTTTAAACTTATACAATATGTCAATTACATCCTAACAAAAATGGGGGAAAATAAAGTAAAATTATTACAGAGAAAGGAAACAAATTTGTGATGACATGTTGAAGCATGGCTCAAAACATGTCATTAGCATCCAGCAGTACCTACCTCTAAGTTTTTCATGGTGTATGCCAGTTTAAAATGAATTTTATAACTTATTATTGCAATAACCGTGTTAAATACATTTTGCCTTAGTAAAAGCAGCTCCACACTAGCCATCCGCTATAGTAACAGTGAGACAAAATTGAAAGATATTTTCCTTTGAACATATTGCCTTAGCCTCAACATCAAGGGTAATATCTCGCCAATTTTCTTTAGACTCCACTAGAAGTTTAAAAATATATAAATGATAATGGCACTAGGTTTCCATCTTTGTATACCTAAAAATCATTCCTAAAACTGCATTTGAAGTGGCTACTTAATGTTAGAAACTATCAGAAAGTGAGTATTCTCATAAATACCTAAAGTTAAGATGGGTGGGGAAAAAGGTTTAAGCATTGTTGTTACAGGGACACATAATTACGGTTATCTTACTTGAGAGCACCATTTGTGTTGAACAGTGTTATTACTTTAGTATGCTTTTTGGGTTGAATTTGCCAAATAATTGCCTCAATTATCTGCTTCACATTGGCCGTGGAATCTTGGCCAAGACAATTACTCCTGTTTCCTGCTGGATCACAGCTTAGTGATCTCATAGACAAAACTTCATCTCAATGTCAAAGTGTTAGTAAGATTCACATAATTACCTTTCATCATTATTGTGGCTGAGACATAATTCTTCTGTCAGTCTATGCTGAGAAATCCTGTTGAAAATGAATGGTTTTGAAGTAGCATAACTGTATTGTATTGGTAGAGAGAGGCATTCTCATTTGGGGCAGTTACAATTACATGTTGCCATAGTGACAGTGGATGGGCAGAGATTTTTCCAGGTGCTTATTGCTTTCCCAGAAAATTTCCATTGGAGCTGGTGGTTATCAATGTCAAGCATCTTTCCCAGGATGAAGGAAAACCTGTAACATTATCAGTTATCATGTTCTGATAGAAGGAGAGCCAGTCCCTTTTATATGCAGTAGTAATCTCAGGAACATATCAACAAATCTGATAAAGGCAACAAAATTAGAAGTAGGTCATCCAATGGGAAATGACATTTTACTCCCTCACTCCTAGTACCTGGGAGAGAAAGATGGAGATTTTAGGCCCCCAAATGCCCTCAGTTGATTTTCAGATTTCAAAGCATGAAAGCATATACTTTTCCATATATCTCATCTACTCATCAACATTTCAACACAATCCTACTCACACATGCAACAACATCCATGAATCTCAGGACCATTATGTTGAGTGAAGGATGTCAGAGTCAAAGGTGACCAATGGATCAATTCCACCTACATAAAGTTTAACAACAATCAACAATAATTTATGGTGATGAAAGTCCCATGTATATACCCTTCCATATTTTACCTTAACTTACAGAAAAGGGTACTATGAAAGATTCACTATCCTAGAATCAATTTACAGGTCTACTACCCACTAGCTATAAGACCTCAAGTAAATTTCAGTTCTTTTGTCTCTAAAATAGTTTTCCTCAAGCTCTAATTTCCTGAGTATTATCTTGAAAACTCCCACTATGTGTCCATTTTAGAAGGTAGGATTGACTGAAAGGGGGCTAAGGGAACTTTGTCAGTGGTGGACGTGTTCCATATTTTAATTGGTGTTGTAGTTACACAGGTACATATGTTTGTAAAAACTCATCATGTTGTGCACTTAAAATATTTACATTTTACTGACTGTAAATGTGCAAAAAGAAGTATACAGAAAAAAAACCTTATGAGTTATAAGCCATATTTTGCTCAAAAGTGAAGTGACAATTTGCCCAGGTTCATTATGGGAGTTTGGAAATCTATATTGTGCAGTGAGAATTGCAATTTTATCTTTTAAAAGTGAGAAGATTTTTGTCATGACATTAATTATGAGCCTAAAATCTTTGTACTTAGTACATTAGAAGAAAGCAAAACAAGAGTGAAAAACTGTTTCCCACATTCTCTCTGTTTATGGACACATATACATTTTACAGAGTTAATGGGCAATGAGTTACTGCTTGTTCACTGGGAAAAGCAAAGAGAAAGTCCACTCAACAGGGGAAGTCATATGTCACTCAGCCAGTGATGTTCTGAGACATCTGCTATGTAGAGAATCCTGATAGGGGTTTTTCTTCAGAGAAGTGAAAAATCTGACATAACAGCTTTCACAGTCTGTGAAGTAGTTCCTGGATAAGCACTCCTTACATACATCATTGAGCCTCTTGTTAAAAACACATATCTTAATTAGGTGGGTATGAAGTAAAAGCCCATCCATTCACAATTTTAATAAATCCCCAGGTGATGATGATATTGCTGCTCTTTGGACATACTTTGAGTCACAAAGAAGAATTTACCAAAGCTGAAGTGGGATCTGCAGGTCACCTAAGGACTCAGACTCAAATAGTGAGCTGAAGCCAGAACCCATGGTTGTTAAGTCTCTATATCCTGCACCCTTCCCCACTGCTAATATAAGAAACAAATGACAGGTGTATACATATAAATACAAATGTTTGGCACTAGTTAGAAATTTTGTTGTAGCCATGTATTTCAATTGGTTGTTTTGCATTATTGAATGTAAGCAACTTGTCCCATTTTTAGTGCTGTGCTTCTACATACAAAGCTTTAGGCCAGTGTCTTCCTGAATTTCAATCTAGAAGTTACTCTCCTAAACAAGGATACTTTTGTAATCTTGGAAGTTATAGAGTGAAATGGTGACCCACGGATGGGTTCAATGACCACAACCCACATGCACATGGAAGTTAGTTGTTGTTGTTGTTGTTAGTTGTTGTTAGTTGATGTTAGTTGTTGAAGTTAGTTGTTGATGTGGTACCCATTCTCCAAGATGGCCTTCAGTTCAATAGTCCTTACCCCCTGGTATTCCTGCTATTGTGTGATTTCCTTCCACATTAAGTGACACTGCTCTATAGAACCAATGTGATGATGGCGTGTGACTTCCAAAGACAGATCATAAAAGATATTCTGTCTTTCGCTTTGTTTATTCTTAGATTGTTCATTCTGGCAGAAGCCTGTACCATGTTACGAGGATCTTCAAGCAGATGACTTGCAAATAATGGAGTCCTTCTCTCAATAGCCATCTAAGGGAGTAGGTGATCTTGGAAGTGAATGCTCCAACTCCAAGATTTTGAAGCACTAGATAAGTAGTGCTTTATTCATTAATGAATAAAACCAGTAAGTTATGTGAACTATTATTAGGTTTTAGTCTATGCTCAGGCAGGTCTGAATGAAGTCTTAGGCACTGACAGAGGAAATAAGGAAGGATAGAGATGGATTATTTTGAATAATTGATAGGACTTCATGATAAATTGATTTGGTATATAAAGGAGAAGGGAGAATAAAAGACCCCTTTAAAAATATGTGCCTATTAGATTGAAAAATAATGACACACCATTGAATGAACTAGATTAGTTGGGAAGATAAGTCAGGATTTTAGAGATGGGGCAGAGGACAGAAGGCTCTCTCTTGAGATACACTGAGTTTCACTTAACAAGGAAACCTGGGAGAAAATGCTTTCTTTTTTCTTTTCTTATCTTTAAAGGTTTTAATTTAAAAAATTTTTTTCATTTTAAAAATTTAAAATTTAAAATAAATTAATTTGAACCATTAATTATTGAATTAATTAAATTATCAAATAATTTAAATAAATTTATATTTTAAAAATTAATTAATTTTAAAATTAAAAAGAAATTTTAAATTTTTAAATTCCCCTGTTCCCTTGTACTACATAACAGTGATTTTTTTTTCCTCATTCCCAAACCCTACTCCTGAAAGATAGAGATAGCCAATGTAGATATTTTACCTATGAAAAATCTTAGCAAGCATAAGCGTTAACAGTACTTCTGGTAGTATAGAGTCAGGGATAGTTTAAAATCCAGCTTTCTCCCAAATGAAACTATGATTCTTTTCTGCTGGAGCATGCTGTGGTCACTGCACCACTCTCTTCTTTATGTTGGCTGTTGGCCCAGTCCCTTGATGGTTAGAATTAGTCATTGTTTTGAAATGGGAAAGGGTTTGGCTAGATGTTTGTGATAGGGTTCTAACAGAGTGCCTGTCCTTTGGCAGATACCTGGTTGGGTTTAGCTTTTAACCCTCAACAGTGAGAAATTTAAAGCTGTAAATTCACCTAGGACTTGTAAAGGCTTTAGGAAATCTACCAATACAGCCAAAGTCACAAGGAGATTGACTTATGAAACTAAATGCCAAGTGTTAATTGATAAATGGGCATTCATAATTTTAGTAACAGGAACATTGAGGTTTCCTTTACTGTGTTCCACCTCTGGAAGGGAGTTTTGCCATTAGAAAGTTACTTGGTGGGTATGAAGTTGGAAGAGACTCTTAATGATTTTCAGAGTCATAGATTAATTAGCTTTTTTAGGGTGTATTCCTAATGAAGTTTTAGGAAGATAATTAGTGTAATAGATAACATATTTGCCAATAATATTTTTGAGCTAAGTTTCTTTGTTGAAGAATGAGTTTTTTTGGCATTTATTCCTGTTTCTTTATTTTATCCTCTATTAATGTAGCCTCTTGTTTTTCTTTTTAGTGTAGATTTTTATTCAGTTTAAACAAGAAAGGGAGCTAAATGTAGTATATAAATACCCCTTTAAATATATATACTTTTAAATATATGCATACCATATACATTTAGTTATATATAAATATATATTTATATATTTAACCATATATATGGTTAAAAAATGCTGAATTATAATTACTCTATAGCATTGGGAGTAAATGTATAGTAGATGCTATTTTAACAAATCAGAGGAATTTTAATTTGACAGTAAAATTCAAACAATTCACAGATATCTGAGGCTAACAGACTAATTATATGTTGCCTGAGGGAGGAAATATTTCCTTCAGCTGACTTATTGATTTGTTGCCTTTTAACAGAAAACTATGCTGATCTAATTACAAAGAAGGGTTAAAAAGCTAATAGCTTCAAACCTGAAGTTGTCTGTAATGAAGCACAATGATTAATGGTCTAACAGAAGCAACCACCCATGAATCTTTAGCTAGAGACTTGAAATACCATGTTGATAATGGGGGAGCTTGAAATACATTGACCAATTTTTCTTTCTATATGAAAGTAAAGCTAAAATGTCTAAATGGTACTGTAATTGGACCTATGGTATAGTGATCACTTATAACTCAGTCTCCAAATGTTTTTTGCTAGTAGTTTTCTGGATTATCCTCAAAAAATAAAAACAAAAAAACGAACGAACAAAAATTCAAAGTTCCTGTTATGTTAATATACTCATCAGTGAGTACCATGCCAAAACCTCCCAAAACCAACTAATTTAGGTCAATTTGAGGGGTGCCTGGATATCTCAGTTGGTTCAGCATCTGCTTTCAGCTCAGGTCTTAATCCCAGGGTCCTGGGATGGAGCTCCATGTCGAGCTCCTGGCTCAGCAGGCAGTCTGCTTCTCTCTCATCCTCTGCTGTTTCCTGGTTCATGTTTTTTTTTTTTTTTCCTCTCTCTCTCTCTGTTGCAAATGAATAAATAAAAAATCTTTAAACAAAAGTCAATTTGAGGTTGTGAAAGAAAACATAATCAATGGATTGACAAAGGATCCTGGGAAGTCAAGGTAGATCACCAGTTATCCATGTATATCCTTCTCCTTAACCCAGTCAGTGCAGGATTATAAAAGGAATATGGGGACTTATAACTGGGACCATGTAAATTGGTGTTAAGAACTTTAAGGAAGGTGATATAGCATGGGTACCATTTTGAGACATGAAACCAGAGGAAGTGGGTGAAGCCTATTAATATTACCACTATTTTATTTATATATATGTGAATACACAGCATTTATTTATATATATGTATACATATATACATATATGTAAATATATATACAAATATATAATTTATATATGTATATATATGTAAATACACAGTATTTTCTAATTTAGTTTTAGCCTCAAATGGTCACCATACTCAGAATCCAATTTCTTTACTCTGGGAAGAAAAAGCTGTGATTATGGGTTGAGCTGGGGGAGCTGTGGGGTGATATTGGAGCCCAGGGTTATGAGAGCTTATCAACAGCACCAGTGATTCTATTAACAGTATGGAGGCTGGGTGGCACCGTGCGTGTCACTTGTAGGATAGGACCAACAATTTGGGAAAGCTGCAAAGGACAGCTCAATTATCCCCTGGAAATTGTAAGTAGGACTAAGTAGAGCTTGAGACCTAAACGTCCTCTTTGGAGGAAGAAAGTGGTATTTTGATTACATTGTTTTTACTAAGAAAAAATAAAAATCACCTACAATTCCAGAAAGAATGTTCGCTAATACCAAGGTGTATACATTTTTAAAAGTATTTCTTTCTTCCTCCCTTGCTTATTTACTTCCCCTTTCTATCCACCCTGTTAGATTTTTAAAATGAAAGTTACATCATGAACTTCTTTCTAGATCATTACTTATTCTTCCATAATGTAAATTTTAGTGGCTGCTTAACATTTAGCTGTAAGATTTCACTATACTTAGTGGTTAAGGTCATTGCCAAAAACATTTTTATTGTAATCTAAATGCTTGTTTAATTTTTTGTGGATGAAAATGATGCCCCGAATACCCTCAAATCCTGAGTTCAGTGGTCTTTTCCTTCTTGTTTCCCACTGGCTGTTGTATAGGCTGGGGGTGAACTTGAGGTCTTCTTTCCTTTTCTTTTAAGTTCTTCCAGGCCTATCATCCACTTAGCTCAGAGAGCTGGCCTCGGTGCTTTAACCAGAGGATGGACACTAAAGGCAATTTCTGTATTTGTGGCAACTGGAAGGGGAATTGGGGTACAGGTGATGGGAATGGCCTGGTCCTCTTCAGTTTCTTGCTTTTCTAAGAATGATTCATGGACCAGCGACATTGGGATCCTGTGGAAACTGGTCAGAAATATGGACTCTCAAGCCCCACCCCAACCCTGCTAAATCAGAATCTGCTTTTAAGGATGATATTCTAGTAATTCATATGCAGGCAAAATTCTGAAAAGCACTGCTTCAGTTGATGGTCAATAGTTATCCTTTGATTACCTCTACACCAGTGATTCTCAAATGTGTCTTCATATTGGAGTCCCCAGGGGAGCTTCCAAAAATGCTAAAGTTGCATCTCATACCCTGCGATTGTGATTTAAAATTTTTTTTTTTGTTTTAGATTTATTTATTGAGAGACAGCACGAGCACACAAAGGGAGAGGGAGATGAAAAAGCAGACTCCCCAATGTGGGCTTGATCCCAGGATGTTGGAATCATGACCTGAGCTGAAGGCACAGGTTTAACCGACCGAGCCACCCAGGCACCCCGAGATTGTGATTTAATTTGTCTGGGGTGTGACTTGGGTACTGGCAACTTTGAAAGATGTTCAAATTTCAATGTGCAGCCAAGTTTAGGAACCACTACCATATACCTTGGTTACAGGTACTATCTGATTTGAAAAGTTTTCTTAGGGCCCCATCATATCTTATTTGGGGTTGAAGTTTTCTCTATCAATTCTATTCTGTATGCTTTCCATTTTGCAGAAATTCCTACAAATTCTGTCCCATTAATGGTATGAATTCTCTTTATTGTTTAATCCTGTTATATATTTAAATTTTGTGCTTTAATTCTATCCAAAGGAAAATATTATCCCAGTAGTGTAGCTGTATGTTGGTTATGGCTTGGTATTATCTTTTACTCCATTTTTCTCTTTCACTGTCCTTTCGTCTTCCTGGTATGGCCATCTTCCTAAAAATCCAACATGGTTATGCCATTTTTCAACCCCTTATTCACAGCTCTTGGTCTATCTTTTTGATTTCTCATTATAAGTATTGGCATTCCTGAGGACTCATGTTATATCAGGGTTTCTTGGCAATGGCACTATTGACATTTTGGGCCAAAGAATTCTTTGATGTAGGTGCCTGTCAGAGATGTTTAAGTGTCCCTGGCCCTTACGCACAAGGTGCCACTAGCAGTCCTCAACCTCCCCTACCCCATCCCCAGCCAGTTTGCGAGAAACACATTTCAAGGATTTCCAAATGTTCAATAGCAGGCAAAATTCCTTCCAGGTTGATGACCACTGAGCTATATAGGATTGCCAAACATTCACGATGACAGCAAGCATATTTAACAAAATACTATTTCACAAGTGAGACAGTCTTCACTATGTTCATAAGTCCTTTTTAAAAATCAATTATATTTCATATGCTGATGTCATGGGATTGTCCTGGTTTCATGAAATTTTATTCAGCACTATTAAGATGGTTTAGCTCTACAAAATGAAATGTGATTTGTTATGAGTTAGTGAGACTTTTCATATGAAGAAATTCACAGACATAGAGAGAGAGATCATAGCCCAGAGGTCTCAATATTAAAATAAGAAAAAAAAATGATTGCTCCATAAATGGTCACTATTCGGACTGAACTGTGGCTAAAATTACCTGATCTTGGAAAACAAGAATTTCCCCAACATGCTGATCCCTCACTTCTATTCCAAGGTTAAATATGTGAAGATTCCATCTTTATAACATCCTTTTGAGAAGAAGAAATATACATTAAATATGTCTGCATGAGTTGACTATTTCCTATAAGGGAACCTCTCTGAGCTAGTGCTGTTTTAAATACTCACAGCTTTAATGAACCAAAGACCCCACATGAACACATTATGAATGTTTCCATAATATGATAGAAGGGTAAGCAGATGATAGGAGGATAAGCAGAAATACGCACCCTGAGCTTCCCAGTTCCCCTCTTGCTGATAAAATTAGCTGAAGATAAGATAGATCATAGGTCTGCCAGCCAACCAGGCACCTACAGTGACACGGGTGGAACTGAAAATTCAGTGTTTCCAAAGGGAAATTGCATCGCAGGCCCGCACTTGTGTTTCTTTCTTGCTGTATGTGGCATGATTTGTTCACACGTTTGAGATTTCAGTCAATGCAAATAGTCTTTCTTCCACTTGGTTGAAGAAGGTTGTGGATTGGCAGGGAGTACCTGCTGTAGATTTGCAGCTAGAACCTGAATTGTCACCCAGATGGAGGAGGGTTTCACTCTGTGTCAATTGAGTGTTTTCTGTCATCCTTTGCATTTCCAAAGCCAGCATTAAAACACCAACTTTTTGTTCCTTGAGCACTGTGGGGAAGAAGAGCTTTCATCTTCCCACCCCTGCCCTGGCTCACTGTCCGGGGCCTGGCCCTTCCCGTGTCTCCTGTGGTTTCCCTGGGTTCTGTGGGCCTTTCAGCAGGGTGCTGCTGAGTGTGTGCCAAAGGGGTAGCCAACTCTGATGTGTCCTCGCTGTGACAGAGACACTAAAAGCTTGCTTTGAACGAATACACGTAGGGCAAATTGAAAGAGGAAAGTTTGTGTCAAAACTTACTTTATTTCAGGAAATATTTTCTGTTGCTCTGGGGTTCGAAGGCTAGGGATCCTTTATTTCAGTTCAGCTGACCTCCTTCAGCTCTTCCCTCCCATTCACTAAACTGTTGTGAACAGTTTTAGACACTCTAGCAATAAATGGACTTGCCCTTGTCATTTGGCTTGAAGTTCTGCATATAACAAATGTGTCTTCTCCTGTGCATAGCATTCTCTTAACAGCCTGAAAACGTCACTTAGTCCATCTTTGCTTTGGCCCTGAAATAGCCACAAATAGCCAGACAATTGAGTCAACGGTACACTTGGATGCTGAAGCCTCCAGAAAATGCCTCCACCCTTTATTTCCTCTTTTGTTTCTCAGGTTGTGTTAGCCGATGCTTCATGCTGTGGCATGGGCTTTCGGAATAAATGGATGCCTATTCGCTGTTCTTAAAGGTAGGACAAATTTAGAAAAATAATAGCCCGATACTTTCTAGGCGCTAAAACACATGCTTTCCTACATAGTACCTTTTTAATCTTCACAACAACCCAACCTTTGTCTACCACCTTTTCAAATCCACTTCTGGAAACCGTGACAAATGATATGGATCTCAGGCATTCTTAAAAAAGACAAGAATGATCTTTTGAGCTGATTTCACCAGCCAACATTATGCAAACACTCCCTAGATGTCTCTCCCTCTCTGTGAATTTCCTTCTGCACCAAATACTGACACACCAGCCCCCTGCCCTCACCCACAAATAGCCAGACAATTGAGCCAGACACTCCTCTCCTCTTCCAGAGTCCCGCATGACTCTGCCATTTCCTCCCGCTTTCTTGAGCCATTTTCCTTTCTTCACCTGCCATGCCACCCCACACCCTGGGGATCACAGTTTGTCTTACGTAAACATCTTCACCATCATTCTGGTGAAAAAATTCTGCCTTTTGTCTCATGTCTATGAAGAAATAGAGGCAAAGAGACTAATTTGCTCAAGATCCCTCAGCTCACAACAGCAGGTCTGGATTTGAACTGGGGTCTTTCTAACACTGACAACTATGTTCTTTTCTTTTAATTAGCTTTCTTTGCAATTCTGTCATCTGTAGATAATCCTGTTTATGTCAAGTCTTAATGTTGGATTTTATAAATTACTAATCAGCATTATTTGAGCAGAGTGATTACTTGGAACCAGAGCTGACAAGTCCAAGTGTGCCCAGAGGAGTTTAAAAAGGGTTGGAAAAACTTGTTAACTGGGTTGTTTATTTAAAAAGGAAACAAAAATCTCTCAGGTTTTAAAGTTGGAGGCAACATAATTAAATAGGTATCCCAAGGTACATTCTTTAAAAAGACTTCCTAAACTAACAGGTTTCTTCTTCATCCGTCCACAGTGCCCACACAGCCCTTATTACTCCGACTATCCTCCTATAGGGAAATCAGTATAATTGGTCAACATCTCAGCATCTATAGATGTCACAAGCCCCAGGCCTTAGCTTTTGTTTTGTACCTACTGAATGAGCAATAGTGAATCAATGAGACTTTATAATTGTTTTTGGTATTGTTTTTTATATAATGGAAACTCTACATGGCAGACTCCTACAATTCCATGGCACAGGCATCCACATGGGATTTGGTGTCCTTTCGTGTTCCCTTAGCTTGGTCCTTCCAAAAACACAGCTCAGTCTCCACATCCCTACTAGTCAATGGTTGTTCATCCCAGCTGCGTATTGGTATCCCCCAGGGGACTTTTGTAAAGTATGGATGGCTAACCTCACTGCTGATCAATTAAATCAGAATCCCAGGGGGTAGGGAGGAATCCATTGTGCTACCCCTGGGCTACATGACTCTTAAGTTAGACTAAGCTACTAAATTCCCATTGGGATATGATTACAAGAGATCACTCAGAAGCCTGTTGTAGAGGTTGTATTTTGCAGTTTCAGTAAGAAATTTAGCGATTGCTTCTGATGTTCTGGCTGAAAATGGAGGATATATCAATCAGATTTGCCGTGATGATACTGAGTGACAGATTACTCCCAAATTCAGTGGCTTTCATCAAGGAACATTTATTTCTTGTTCATGGGTCTGTAGGTAAGCATGATTTGGGTGGTCTAAGCTGGATTCTGCTGGGTAGTTTTGCATCGGAATATAGGTAAGCTTATTTTACTCCACGTAAGGATATGGTTCAGATCTTCTATCTTCCTTGGATCATTGACTGCATGGGGAATGTGCTTCTCATGGCAGAACCTAAAAGACTTCTACCTGGGTTGTGTCCACTAATGTGCTTTTGGACAAAGTCATTCATACAGCCCAGCCCAACACTAGTGGGCTGGGAACAAAACTCTGTCCCACAGTATAGGGCAGGAGGATAAATTTATTGACAGAAGTCCATATTTTCACAAGAAGAAATATACATTTGTTGACAATTTCTTAGAAGATAAGTAACTAAAGAAGGTCTGGATTTTCAGCTTTTCTGTAGACATAAAATTTTCCATTATTTTAAAAAATACTTTTTCATTTATTTGTTTATTTATTTAAGATTTTATTCATTTATTTGACAAAGAAAGAGATCACAAGCAGGCAGAACAGCAGGCAGAGAGAGAGGGGGAAGCAGGCTCCCTGCTGAGCAGAGAGCCCCTGTGGGGCTCAATCCCAGGACCCTGAGATCATGACCTGAGCCAAAGGCAGAGGCCACTGAGCAACCCAGGTGCCCCTTTAAAGGTAAAAAAAGACTAGGCTAGCAGGGGAGGTAGGGATGTAGTTCTAGTCACTACTTAGATCATCCTTTGGTAGGAAACGTCTGTGAAGGACTCTGGCATTAGCAGATCATTGAGCATACAGGTTTGGTAACATTTATGGTTACTCTGCCACAGGAGGAAAAGGAAGGATAGGACATGAAGATTCAACATTCAAATTATCATGATAGGCCATAACAACAAGAGGAAATTTCAAAGTCATAAAAAAAGTCACAATATTGTTTACAATTCCATTGTTTATATATTTTATTTTGCTTCTTTTCAGTGTTCCAGAATTCATTATTTATGCACCACAGCCAGTGCTCCATGCAATACGTGCCCTCCATAATACCCACCACCAGGCTCATCCAACCCCTCACCCCTCTCTACTCCAAAATGCTTATTTTGTTTCTCAGAGTCCACAGTCATTCATGTTTTGTCTCCCCCTCCGATTTCTCCCAACTTGCTTCTCATCTCCATCTCCCAATGTCCTCCATGTTATTCCTTATGCTCCACAAGTAAGTAAAACCATATGATAACTGACTATCTCTGGTTGGCTTATTTCACTCAGCATAATCTCTTCCAGTTCTGGCTATGTTGATACAAAAGTTGAGTGTTCATCCTTTCTGAGGGAGGCATAATACTCTATTGTATATATACATCTTCTTTTTTTTTTTTTTTAAGATTTTATTTATTTATCTGACAGACAGAGATTACAAGTAGGCAGAGAGGCAGTCAGAGAGAGGAGGAAGCAGACTCCCTGCTAAGCAGAGAGCCCAATGTGGGGCTTGATCCCAGGACCCTGGGATCATGACCCAAGCCAAAGGCAGAGGCTTTAACCCACTGAGCCACCCAGGCGCCCCTGA